>NC_052622.1:38848295-39148295 GCF_016545825.1 Eucalyptus grandis
TGATGATGATTATTATTATTATTATTATTATTATTATTATTATTATTATTATTATTATTATTATTATTATTATTATTATTATTATTATTATTATTATTATTATTATTATTATTATTATTATTATTATTATTATTATTATTATTATTATTATTTTAATATTTACAATTAGATCCATCATTTATTGAAAAATTTTAAAATTGATTCTATGTATGTTGAAATTTCATGGCGAATTCTGGACTCGTACGTCGGGAGAGTTGGCCACGTGTCGATCTTTCGATACATGTTGACCGTATGTTAGAATGTTCAACATGATACGAAGGTTTTTATAAAGTGTGGATACTTCCTAGCCCCAAACCTAGTCATAATAATACACTTATCATATAAGCCCACTCAATAAGATGGCAAAACAAATTTGTGATCGTAAAAGTCGTAGAACCACAACTGGCCCAATAAATGTGACATCCCATATTTTCAATCCCGTTTTCTACTGAATAAATCGAGCATTTTATCGACGCACCTATAAAGCTGTTCTCGGAGCTGATGACTCTCGAGATAACTAGACTATTCAGGAAAACTATTAATGAATTTTAATGCAATAAACTTGAGAATTTGACTAGGAATCAACTTTTCGATTGTGCTCATCTTTAGAGGCCATTACGGTACAATTAAAAATCGATTTGAGATCAGAGATAGGTCTATTTGACTAAAATGTGTGGCTAATAGTGGGTGATACTACTAAATTGGAAAATTCTCGTCGATTGACCCTAGACGTGGCTAATAGTGGGTGACACTACTAAATTGGAAAATTCTCATCGACTGACCCTAGACTGATTTTTTGTCGTTTTGGTACCATGTGTCCATATTTGAATCATCGAGATTTTCACGACAATCAAGAGTTGCCAATGCGTCGAGCGGGTTCATTGTGGCTCGAAGAAAATCGATCATAGGTTATTTGCACTAAAAATTCCTAAAAACTATCAAGTAGCTTAGGTCATACTAAAAACGCACCGAATAGAAATTAATCGCGAATTCAAGTCCGATTTCAAAAATTGAAGATTCTGTCATGTCACAATAAATTACAGGAATATCGATTCAGTCTTAAAGATTTTTCTGAAACTCAAGACTTTTTGGGAAAAAGTCGTCGTAGGACCGTTTTTATTTAGAAAAAGGCCGGGGATCGTTTTGATTGCAAATTTTGGGAAGCATGATGGATATATGGGTGAGGAAAAATGCCGAGATGATCAACGGTAGGTTAATTGAATCTATTGAGGCCAAATGGGACTAGATTGTAAAGGAATTAAGCCCAATTGATGCCAAAATGTTGTAAATTCGCATCCCCCCTAGGCCTAATCTTTTTGGACCATTTCAAGAGTCCTAAGGCAAGCATTGTTGGCTGGTTTTGAGCCAAGGAGATGTGTGTGGTGTAGAGTAGTCACAGGGACAAGAGGTTGGAAGAAATTAGCCTTGGTGGAGCCCTTGTCTCCTTATCCTTCTCTCTCTTCCTCATCTCTTCTCTCTTTCCTCAACAACCGGCCAAGCACTCCTCTACCTTACCATTTTCGAACCAGCAGAGGAGGAGAAACCGAGTAGCTCGCCAGCAAGCCACCCAGAGCCACCTGTCGCCGATGTTCGCATCGTCAGACTGCTCACCGTCCATGTGCGCCGCCACTCACACCACCATCTCCTTCTCGCCTCCTCACTCCGCCCTAGCCACTGTCCAGTAGCCATGAGTCAGCCAGAGCCCGTTCAACCGTCGTAGACTGCACTCCAAGCCGCCGAAGTCCCCCACCGGTCCGCTGTCACTATTCCCGTACCAAACCAACTTCATTTCTTCTGTTTTTGCAGCCAAAATAGAAGGTTTGGAAGTGAGTTTCACAGCAACTTTGAAGTCCGTTTTGAGGTGTTTGTGGACCTCGGATCCTAGGCTCGCTTTGGAGAAAAGTGACCATCGCTTCGTTCCCGACATTTTGATCCGAACGGATTGTTAAACGGGTGAGTTTTGCTCACTAATCCCTTATTAGTATGCTAATGATTCTTAGGGGTTGATTAGATTTAATTAAGTGCAATTAGGTGGATGGATTATATTAGAGTAATTAAATTAGTGCCTTAATGATGCATGTTAGGCAATTTGTTAGTGTAGGTAGCAATGAAATAGGTCATAATATTTTTTGAACGAGTCTCGGTAATTTTCTGGGCTCGTCTCGGCTTCCAATTAGGCATTACGGGCCTAAATTGGATTTATTGTATTTATTTAATACTTTTTGGAATTATTTATTTATTTATTTATTTTCCGGAAATTAAGCAGGGATAGACGACGACCAAAAGTTTATGCTGATTATTGTGGTGCAGTCCGTTTATTTATTTGAGCACTAAATCGTGTTGAATTGAATTAATTATGATTTTAGGATTTTATTCCTAAATTATTTAATTTCAGCAATTGATTGGTAAATGACCAAGCATGGGTCTATAGCGCCAATAATGTTTTGGCGGGCTATGTAAAGTGGCGAAAATTGTGAGAGTGAATTAATTATATTTTTGGCTAAGACCAATCGGGTATGATTTGATCGGGTATGATAAAACTGAGAAATAAAGTTGTAATACGTGGCTTGGAGACCTAGAGTGTCGTCCTAGAGAATGCACGTGACTTGTGAATTAAATAAATCACCCGTGAATAGCACGTGGCTCGGTGATTAGTAAGTCATCTTAGAGAATGTACGTGACTCGGTGATTTGGTATATCGCCTTTGAGAATGCACGTGGTTCGGTGATTAAGTATGTCACCTTAAAGAATGCACGAGGCTTGATGATTAGACATGTCACCTTAGAGAATGCATGTGGCTTGGAGACTAAGTATGTCACTTTAGAGAATGCACGTGACTCGGAGACTAGATATATATCTTCTGAGAAAATGAATAGTATGGATTGATATGACCGGGAAATTGTCTGAATGACATGTAATCGACTAAGTCGATTGATCGATAATTCGATCTGATTGAGTTATGTGATGTGATAGTGTATATTTGATATATATACTGATTTGCAGGAATGGAACTGAGGTAAAGGTAAGTCCTCTGACTTACGTTATGTTTATGCAACCTCTAGAGTTTATTGGCTTCCTAATTGAGTCTTAGGAGGTAGAACTTACCAAGACGTAATCTCATCCCGGTTGTGAGACAACATTTCAGGTTCCTAGATGGCATCACCTCCACCTCCTCGTCCTCCCATGTATTTTGGTATACCCGAGAAAGTCATTGAGATAGAAACTCACTTCTCGAGTCACCCTCACTCGCAAGGATTAGAGTACATTCTGGTTAAGTTAACCATCTAGGACATGGGTAAAGATGTCTTGAGGCCCCACGAGTATCAGTCGTGGTATCATGAATATCGTGATGGGCGAAGGGAATGTCCCATGCTAGAGGGTGATGTACCTCTATTCGTTTTAGAGGAAGCATTCAGAGAAGGGACTGCGGATCCCAAGAACGGAGCGGTGACTAATGCCAAAGGCCCTAAACTCGAGAGTGACCCCAACTCTCCCAAGCAATCAATAGCAAACTTCAGATAGAGCATGCCAGAAGGAGAGGCTGATCAAGAAGAGGCATACCCATAAGAGAACTAGGAGGAGGAACCTAAGGAGGAGGAACTTGTGGAGGAAGAACCTAAAGAGGAGGACCTTGGTGAGGAACTGGAAGAGGAGTCCGAAGATGATCCCGAGGATGATCCGGAGTATGACCCAGATGAAGACGGAGACCTCACCTTGTTTTGCAAACCCTAAGTTGGGATCTGATGTGTAATAGATCTGGCTTATTAATAATATTGTAATTTATACTATGAGGTTTGCTTGTATAAAAATTTGGTTGTGGTTTTTCAGTTGTGAAAAATATAGTCATACTTTTTTATCCTATTGTTTTATTGTCCGGGGGTTTTTATATGCTTCCGTATACGTATTAAAATGAAAGAGTCGGTGATGCGTCCTGGGACGTTGCTATTAATCGACCAAGGTGAGGAATGGGTGCGTGCTCGAGAATCGGGGTGTGATAATAAATCTGTCGATGGAATGTCTTAAGAGTTAAATTTCATTAGTCATGAACCTCCAATAGATGGAGGGTAAGTGGAGTTCACAACAAGTAAGAACGATGGATTAACTCAAAACATGAAAGGAAGTTGAAATGAAAGGAAGTGAAGTTTGAATAATAGAGGATAAATCAAACAAGGGACAATCGTAGCTAACTGCTCAAGAGTAGTTCTAGGTCACTCCTGAAGTAGCCCACAAGTTAAGAGGCAATTATGATGTGGTAGTAAGAAGGGATTACTTTTGTAATGCCCAAGGTCTCTATTGTATAACATATTATTTGTTTTGGACACTGAGTTCTCACAGATTTATTCTTCTTGAGACAGCCCATACTACCCCAAGAAAACGCGTATTGTAGGAGCAAAGGTGCGAACGCATTGCTATCCCTCTCCCAAGCCAATATATTGTCCTCTATGAGTACATACGTGTCATTAGAGTCGCGCAGCCTCCCTTAAGGGTTTGTTTCCTATGGGTCACCCACACTAGGGTGGACGCACTGCCATCTCCGCCATAGTCTTTTCCCTTAAAACGTATGTATAATTAGAATGACCCAAGTCTTATAAGCTAGCCCATAACTCCTTTCTTAGGTGATGTGGGGCAAGAGACGCACCTGCTCCATGCACACGTATGGGGACCAAGGTGTGGACACATCGGCATCCCTCCTCCCCACGCACCACCGCTTGGACCATCCCAACTTTTGATTATGTTAGCTTACCAGCTCATATATTTCCCTATATGGAGTGTCATGCTCATCCATTCTGAAGGAAAGTGATATATTTGTTCTTTTCTATATTGGGAGCTAAGAAAATTTCGGAAATTTTTACTGCTGGCCACTCCACTTTAGTGAGTTTTGGAATTACGTCACTGAATTTTATCTTTTTATAAATTATCTAACATGTTTAACTTTTATATTTTTGTAATTGATTCACTTCGATCAAAATCTAGACAATTTTCTGACGAAATGCTAAGAACAATCACACGACAAGCCTGGTCAAGTTCTCACTGCACTGGGTCAATTTGTACCCCCTTTAAAACACAAACGTTTATCAAAATCCAAGTATTTTCTCTTCTGAACTATTTGTAAGACAAAATTAAAGAGAGAACACCAAAGAACAGAGTCGGTATCGACTTTAAAGCATGCGACCACTTTTTTAAAGACAATTATTGCCTCCAGGAACCTCTCTCTAAGCTTATCTTGTGGTCAAAACATTATTTTCTCTAAGCTAAAAGTGGATTTTGTATCACTTATCGAATATTCCTGAAACTGATTAACACTCTTTAGTGACTTCCCATTCCATCCACTTTAGCAGTACCAGGAGTTTGATGTCTAGAATCTCAATCTGAGAGCTTCTTACAGGATAATGTCATCATATACCAGCATTTCTTTCGAGTGGGTTGCGGTCGGACATTATATGAATTGATGCATCGTCTTCGTCTTGCGGATGAATCTAACTTGTTTTCTGCTGAGTTTGAACTTAAGAAGATTATGTTGATGGCTTAGTTCTGGGTTGACTAGAATGCTTTCTTTCTTGCGAATGGCGATGGAAGCTTACAAGACGTGACTGTCGAAGTTGATACGTCGTTGAGCGAAGAGAGACAATGTTCTCGACATACATTGAAGCAGCAAAAACTAATTCAATCCCGTCAATAAGCTGTAATGGATGTTGTGCCCCTTGCATAACCCCAGAGCTGTAGTCGCATAAGGCCAACGACCTCCATGGCTGCGGTGGGTGCTGTTGTATGGCATTACTTGGGACTATTTTTTTTTTTTTTTGGGTCGAAACTTAGGACTTTAGGATGTGACTCAAATTCAGACGTCTGAAGAGTGTATCATGACCAACCTCAGAGACCATATGGAGGTTGATGGGCTCGAACATCATGGACCGCCGCCATCATCAACTGTCGGTCCATTGGTCCTCCACTAGTTTATTACTGGCGACGTCTTGCACAAGTATATGTTTATTTTCGATTATATTTTTCTTTACAATTTGCTAAAAACTTTTTCAAATGTATTTATCAAATATGCTATATTCTTTTTTTGTAATAATAGTGATGGTGCAATCTCAATAATAGGTGAAGCTAAGTAATTCAAATCCATATTCTTTAAGGAATGGTATTCCATGAGGAATCTAAATTGGAGTTTTTTTTTTTTTTTTTTTGGGTAAGGGAAATCTAAATTGGAGTTCATGTTTCTTTACAACTATAGAAATCAAGGAATTGGGATCCTACGGCATGAATAATCCAATTCAACAATGCGCCAAACAAGGCCCAAATGCGTGTTTGGTCCAAAGAAATGGAGTCAAATCGAAATAAAATTGGAAAACGGAATGGAAATATAAAAGGGCATTGGTATTCCTATCGTTCGTTTGGCTCACACAATAGAATTGAGCAAGAAATAACATTTTTTTTTTTACTGGCTTATGGTAAAAAAAAAAATTAATGTAACGCAAATAAAAGAAAAATCGGTTCTTGAAAAAGAACCTTTCTCCTTCGCGGGTTACTGTTCACCATCTCTCTCTTTTGCTGATGCGACCGGTACTGTTCACTGGAGTGCGTTTCTGCTGATTCCGGCCACTCTGGCCGTCCGTTGTCGCTCATTTTCGGAGACGAGCTGCGCCTGGACCCGATCTAAACTCCCTCCGAACGGTTTCCCCCGGTATGTCTTCTGTATTTTGGAATCGCGATCTGAACTTCTAGGGTTTTGCTTGCGCAAGCTGCTGCGTTCGGATGGCTTCTTCGTCGGTGCTCATGCGAGCATTCTCGGCAAGGGCCCTATTCCGGACCAGTATGCCTCTATCCCCCTTCCTCTCGTCCATCCCCCTGCTCGACCTCCCTCGGAGGCTAGGGGTCCTCGGGGTCACTCCCGGCGGGGGAAGCGAGCAAGGAAGGCACGGTCTCGCCTACGGTTCGGCCCTCGGCATTCTGCTATTGGCGAAGCGTCCATTCCTCCCTCGGACAAGGTTCCGAAAACTAACAGCAAGGCTGGGAAGGAATTGAGTGATATTCATCCTCTTCCCCC
Organism: Eucalyptus grandis; assembly: GCF_016545825.1. Lineage (NCBI taxonomy): Eukaryota > Viridiplantae > Streptophyta > Magnoliopsida > Myrtales > Myrtaceae > Eucalyptus > Eucalyptus grandis. Next base: position 38,855,383 of record NC_052622.1, read on the forward strand.
CACGGTATGCGCGATATGGTGCGATCGGGCTTACTAATCTTGGAAATCCGCCGGCAACCCACAAAGCCTCTCCATCGGCGATGCTCAACCCCGTGCTCGAACATGGGCTGCGGTGACTCGTTCAGCTACTAAGGGTTATAAATTGTCTTATTTCCCTTTCTTGTTGTGGATAATGTAGTAATGCCGCAAATTACACCTGAAATTATGCGGCCGCCCATCCTAAATGGGAAGATTGTCTAGTTGGATACTATATCGGAAAGAGACTGCCTTATCATTTGACGAGGACACTCTTAAGCACGCTTGGGGTGAGGAGTTAGTTGAGGTAATTGCAGCTGATATGGGTTTCTACTTCCTGCGTATTCCGAATGAGGACTTCAGGAGGAAAATTCTCGAAGGTGGGCCGATCACGGTAGCAAAAATCCCGCTTATTCTCCATCAATGGCATCCTAAGTTGGAACTCAAGAAGGATTGTCATAATTCTGTGCCTATATGGATCCGTTTGAGAAATGTTCCGGTGGTATGTTGGTCTGCACTGGTTTGAGCACTCTTGCTAGTGTTATTGGTAAGCCGTTATTTGTTGACAGCGAACGGAACGGATGGCTATGGTTGCCTTTGCTCGTATTTGTGTGGAGATTGATGCATCGAGCTCCTTTCCTGAAGTCATTAACTTCTCCCTTGATGGTGAAAGTCGCTCTATAGATGTTCATTATGAATGGGTGCCATCTATTTGCCCCTCTTGTTGCACTTTTGGGCACAAATGTGCTGCGCCTGATGAACTTAAGGCTAAGTCTGGCCATGCAGTTGCTAATCCAAGCTCGGTCCGTCAAACCAACGAGTGGAGGGAAGTGCGGAGGAAGCGAAACAACATACCCTTCCATCCAGAGAACCCCCCTCCATCACATCGCATTATGGTTTTGCCTCAGTCAGAAGGTGATAAACAATCTGCAATTCAGCATTCGGAGCCTGTAATGGTAAATCAGGTACCTACGAATGAGGTAGATCTTCCCCCTCCATCCTTCGAATTAATACCTGACATCCCTTTGGCCCCTTCTCTGGCGATTCAAGCTCAAGATTCAGGGGAATCCTCTTCGGAGTCATCATCCTCAGATGAAGAAGTGGTGAATGAAACTGCTTTGGGTAGGAGCGGATCGGATTCACCACAAGTGATACCTTCATCTATCCTGGAGGAGACAATCCTTCCCCCATCTCTCCCAGATCCTTTGATAGATGTTCCTGTTCGCCTGAAAGGACCTCTTCGATATGCATCTGCTGATGCGAGTATACCACCTAGCCCAAAGCTGGTATCCTCCTCGGTTAGAAAACGAGGAGGAAGGAAGAGGTAACCCTCATATCTTTTTGTGTCCTATGTTTTTGGAGTTTGGAATATTAGGGGTCTCGGTCTCCCCCTTAAGCAAGCTGAAATTAGGCATTTTGTGAGAACCAACAACCTTAGTTGTATGGGCATTTGGAGACCAAAATCTCTCTGTTGCTTTTCCTCTTGTTTACGCTACCCTTATCCCATTTGGCGGTGGTGCTCCAACTATATTCACTCGCATAGGGGAGAGTATGGGTGGGTTGGAACCCCAATAATGTCTCTTTTGATACCTCTGATTGTTCGGCTCAGGCTATTCATGGTCGGTTGATGTGTCTCAATAACGGCGTTTCGTTCAATCTTTCTGTTATATATGCGGAGCATTCCTTCGTGTTGAGAAGACCTCTCTGGAATGACCTTATGCGCCGTAGTCTACTGCTCTCGGATTCGCCATGGATTATTGCTGGAGATTTCAACGCGATTCCGGATGCGTCGGATAGAGCCGACTCTTCTAACTATTGGATCCCTTCTTTCAATGATTTTGGAGAGTGTCTTGATGAAGCTGGTTTGGATGATCTGAGATATGTGGGAAATAGATTCACGTGGGCAACATCTTCAGGATCGAATCGCAAGCTTAGGAAAATTGATAGAGTGTTGATCAACTCAGCATGGAATTCGGCGTTCTCATTCTCGGAAGCATCTTTTTTGCCCCAGGGGGTGTCGGATCATTGCCCAATGGTTGTAAGAATCATGCCTACTCCCAATACCCGCAAGCCCTTCAAGTTCTTCAACTTTTGGATGAGTCATCCCTCCTTTTTTGATATGGTCTCGCAGGTTTGGAATTCTGATTTTTGGTACGTCTATGTACTCCCTATCTTTGCAAGCTTCGTGCTCTGAAATGCAGGCTTAAGCATCTAAACAAGATGGCCTATGCGGACATATCTATGAGAACTGATGAAGCTAGAGCCCAGCTCTCTTTGGCCCAGGAAGCCATTCATCTTGATCCTTTTAACCAGATCCTGGCGGATACAGAGAAGGAGAAACTACGGGTATTTTCTGACCTTCGCCTCCAGGAGGAATCGTTTTATAGGCAAAAATCGAGAGTGAGGTGGCTTAAGGAAGGAGATCTAAATACAAATTTCTTCCACCAATCCGTCAAATAATCCCACCTGCGAAATAGAATTATTTCAATCCATGATGGAGACCGGTTGGTCTCTCACCCGCCTGAGGTACATCAGCTCTTTCTCTCCCATTTCCAGGATCTTTTAGCAGTTTCTCCTCCTACTTCGGTGCCCTTGGTTGCCGAAATCCAGGATAAGTTGAGTCGTACTCTCAATGATATACAGATCCAGGAGCTGTCTCGCCCTGTTTCGGATGAGGAAATTCGATCTACTCTCTTCTCCCTTGCTTCTGGTAAATCCCGGCCGAGATGGCTTTAATGTTGACTTCTTCAAGCGAACTTGGGAGATTATAGGACCATCGGTCCTGGGGCAGTCGGGACTTCTTTATTAATGGTCAGCTGCTGAAGGAGATCAATGCAACTATCCTGACTCTAATCCCGAAGGTCCCTAATGCGTCAACGGTTAATGATTTTCGGCCCATTGCATGCTGCAACACTCTATACAAGTGTATCACAAAGATTATTGCTAACAGGTTAGCTGCTGTGCTCCCTTCTATAGTTAGTCTTCCCCAGAATGCTTTCGTGAAAGGAAGACGCATAAGCGATAACATTATGCTGACCCAGGAATTATTTAGCGACTTTCATCATAATCCTTATCGGCCTAAATGTATTATCAAGGTTGATTTTCGTAAAGCCTACGATTCCATTGATTGGAACTTTATTCGGCTTACCTTGATGGCTTTCGGATTCCCTGCAGTTTTTATTGACCGCATAATGGTGCATTCGCTCGCCTAAGTTCTCTATTTCTCTTAACGGTGAATTGCATGGTTTTTTCTCAAGTGGGAGAGGAATCGGGCGGGGGTGACCCTATGTCCCCTTATCTCTTCACTCTTGTTATGGAAGTTTTTACTGGAATCATCAATAACCAAACGTCCAAGGTGGGCTATGATTTCTTTTGGAGATGCAAAGCGACTAGGCTCTCCCACCTTTTCTTTGCAGATGATGTATTATTATTCTCTGAAGGTAATATGTCTTCTCTGTGCCTGCTTTTGGATGGGATTCAATCCTTTGCTAACTGGTCTGGCTTGAAACCAAACTTCAACAAAAGCGAAATTTTCCTCTCAGGTGGATCTCAAGAGCTAAAAGAGTCCATGGTTAGTACCTCTGGCTTTCAATTGGGTTCGCTCCCTTTTAGGTACCTCGGGGTACCTATCATCTCATCTAGGCTAGGCAAGATGGATTGCATATCTCTGGTCAGTGCTATAACCTCGAGAGTCCAATCTTGGACGAATCGGTTCCTCTCCCTGGCCGGTAGACTACAGCTGATTAAATCGGTTTTGCACTCGATTCAGGTTTATTGGTCGAGTGTTTTCATCCTCCCTTCCTCGGTCACAAGACAAATTGAGAAAATATTTCGCCAATTCCTTTGGAAGGACCGACCCTTGGATCGGGAGGGGCAAAGGTCAAATGGGATGAAGTTTGCCTACCCAAGGAGGAAGGTGGATTGGGTATCCGAACCATCCGGATTAGCAATATCGCTTCTATGATTAAGCACTTGTGGCTCCTCTTTAATGATAAAGAATCACTTTGGTGCAAATGGATCCATTCCAACTTCATCAAGAATAAGAATTTTTGGGTCATCCCTAGGCCTACAATATGCTCTTGGTCTTGGAAAAAATTGCTAGGCCTTCGAGTCTTAATTCAACATCAATTTATGTGGCGCATAGGCAATGGATTATCTACATCATTTTGGTTTGATAATTGGCATCACCGGGGGCCGCTCTATAAGCTCTTCACAGATCGAAACATATATTGCTCTGGCATCCCTCGGCTTGCTTCTGTTGCTGCTGGAATTAATGTCCTCTCCCTTCCCTCTGCAGTCTCGGCGGCCATTATGGGCTGGGAGGATCCTCTCCCAATCCTCAACGACAATGATGATCGACTTCTATGGTGGGCCATTCCTCGGAGGTGTTTACGACAGCTTCGCTTGACACTTCTAAGGACTAGGGGCCATCTTGTGCCTTGGTCGAGATTCATTTGGAATTCCTCTCTTCCCCCGCTATCAAACCCACTTATGGTTGATCACTGCAACCGATTACCAACCAGGTAATCCTGCTCGCTCATGGGAGAATCCCAATATCCTCATGTATGTTATGTTCCTCTATTTCGACTCGTTGATCATTTATTCTTCGGATGCCCGATTTCGGCTAGTCTGGTTGCTTTCTGGGCGAATAAATGTAACCTCCCATGGCGGAACTCTACGTGGAAGGATAACTTAGATTGGGTTATCAAGCATCTCTCTGACACCAGCTTCTATCAATCGGTGGCTCGTTTTGGCTTTGCCGCGTTATGCTACCTTATTTGGAAGGAAAGGAATAACATTATCTTCCGCAACCAAACCTTATCCCTCCCGGCTTTGAAGGAACATCTTCGCATGGCTATCAAGGATAGAGCCTTTACCTTTTCGAAGGTCCCGGATACGACTCATAACAGAAGACTACAACTCGGTTGGGGAATCCATCCTTCGATCTTCGAATGAGGCGTTTCAACGTAATGATGCGTCCTCTCTCTTCAGCGTTGGATGCATCCATGGTGTCCCTTCGTTCATATCTTTCAGTTTTCTGGTGTTATTCCTTCTCCCTGCGCGGGTGCCTTTGTTTTCCCCTTCTCCTCCTTTTTGGCTGCTGTTTAGCCCGGATCTAGCTGCTTTTCCTTCTCTCCTCGTCATGCAGCTCCTTGCCCCCCTCTCCCCCGTCCCCGGCACCTCTTCCACTCGCTTGGTTGTCCTTTGAGTGTAAGCTTAGGTGCTAGGGTCTTTCGCTATATAGGTGTGTAGCTCCTTGGTTCTTTTGCTAATATATATTTACCCTTTACCAAAAAAAAAAAGAAAAATCGGTTCTCAGAATGCCATTGTTTACTTTACTAGATTTAGAATTTTCTTCTTGAAAAGCGAATTTCTAAGGACCAAGTGGCAAAATCACATTATTTGTTTGACCAGAGCAGAAATTAAATGGGCTAAAAAGTTTTGAAATGGATCCATATGAAACCAATTGATAAAAGAAGAATTATCTGCAGAAACGCTCGAAATGGGTTCAGCCCGAAAACGAGACACGGCCATAATATACTTTTACGGTGGACAACAAGACGTAATAAGTTGGCCGAAGATGTCCTGAAAAGAAGGATATGATGTTCACTCCTTGAAAGATTCGTCGTACGTCTCAAATAATTTCTGTAGATTTGGATAGATCGAGTTCTCTCCAAGGTAATCTTGCAAATCTTGAGTTCGATTTCTCATGTCCTTTTTTAACCCTACTCGAGTTGTCACTTTATCGGGTGTAATGGATTTCAATAAAAGTATCGTGTCAGTTGCCTGCTTAAGACTTTTGTCGTCAAATTGCAATAAAGCACACTTCACTTCCTACTCTAATAGCATGAACGTTAATAATAAACGAATCAACACAATAAACGGAAAGCAATGTTGCAAATAGAAGCACATTTATATAGATGATTTCATAACATTGAACAAGATAATCTAATAGTAAAAAAGTGTCATTGTCCTCCACAAGATCACATCTTCAAGTCATGTAGTGAGTAAACATTTAGCCAAATTATGATTCGGGCATTCACTATCTCATCTAAGAACACTTTGAAATTTTTCGCATTTTGATCGAACTGCATTAGCCAAATACATCAATTTTCAACACGGCTTATTTACATGATACGAAAGTAAGAATATTTATATTAGTTTAAACAAGTTTGTATTATTAACAGATCAAACCCATTTATATGCCAATAATAAACATGCCGCATTTTGAATAGTGCGTTTAGACCCATTGATTTCATTATTCAAGCTAGTACTTTATTTGTGTAAATACAACAGGTTTAGATATGTTTAGAAGCCTTTATTCACGTACAAGAACATTTTTCATTCGTTCGTACATAAGATTTCATATAACAAGCATGTAGCATCGTGCAACCCACTTAAGGTTTTTCTAGTAAATTAAGTAATTTGGCCTCAAATCAAATATTTTATGAATGGTATGAGACCCAAACAATAACAGTTAGAGAGGACAGCTGCACTGATCATCTATCTTCATCTTTTTGCCGATAAGGGTAAAAATGATTCTTTTACTTCTCGAACCAAAATCTTCATCGATGAGTTTTGTCTGTACAACTTTTGAAAAGCAAATATCTAAGGACCACGTGGCAAAATCACATTATTTGTTTGGCCGGGGCGGAAATCAAATGGGCTAAATTTTTTTAAAAATAGATCCAAATGAAACCAATTGTTAAAAGAAGAATCAATTGCAGGCTCACTCGGAAAAATGGGTTCGTGAAACCTAGATAACACTAATATCAATATGCGACACATGATACAACATGACACGCTAACGTGTCAGTTCTTGAAAAATAAAGAATTCTGACATAAATTAAATTAATTTGGTTCAAATTCACATACATTCATACTAGAAATCAGGAATCATAGGAAGCAAAGTTAAAAAAGAAGAAAACATTAGGTTTTTCTTATTTCTCTCTTTATTATTGTTATCATCATTATCTTTTATTTTTATATATTTATATTTTGACCATTTATTTATTAAAAGTTTTAAAAATTTATCCCCTACGGCCAAAATCGCATGTCAGATGTGTTAGATTTTTTTATATCTATTGATCACGTATCAGAATGTGTTGGATATATATCGGAGCGTCGGATATGACATAAAAAGATTTCGAAAAGAATCGATGCTTTCCAGCATGAAACACGACCATACTTACTTTTTACTATGGATAAAAAGAATGGGTGCTTTCCAGCATGAAACACACGACCACGCTCAGTTTTTGGTGTGGAAAAAAAAGACGTCTAGAAAGTGGGCCAATAATGTGAAAAATGATTATGGCGGTCTCCTTAATACGACCTCAAATTTGATTGCGCTCGACCATAATTACCCGCGTTGTCGTATATGCTAAAGGAGACGTCCAAATTCGTTGGTGATCCTCAAGTAGCCTTTTTGACTTGCAAACGCAGCACTAAGAAAACGAAAGGTCCCTAGCAGGCTCGAGTGTTCTGGAAAATTTTTCCGTTTCAAGAACAAGTTTTACGAAAATAATAATAATTATGATGACGATGACATCATCATCATCAACATCAGCTTCTTGCTATTGGTACTTGGTAGAGCATTTTACTGAAAGCCCACAAATTGCTTCAAGTGCAAATATATAAAACCGCGGAGCAAAGTATGCACTCACCGTTGGGTAGCTTGTATTGTTAAGAGCAGTTCTACTTGTCGCTGTGGAAAATAGGCTTTTGTGGTTTCGCGATCTATCCTGCTTTGGATTTTGGAATCCCATTTGCTACGAATCAAGCAAGTTCAAAGGTTGAAGCCCATGATTGGATATTAGAACCGACTTTGCAAGTGCCGATGGACCCAAGTTAATTAGGATTTAGGCTTTTCTCTTAGGGAAAAAGCCATAAAAAAACCCTAAACTTTACCCAATATGACAAATTTATCCCAAACTTTTTTTTTGTGACACAAAAAACTCCAAATTTCTTCAGTAGTGACACATTTACCCCAACTCTATGGCTAAATGGCATTTTTGTCTTTATCTTTCTTTTTTCGTTTTTCCCTTTTCTTTTCTCTTTTTTTTTTTCCTTTTTACTAGATGGAGGGAAGCCGACTCAAGCGAGGACGGCCCTTGCTGACATTGACGAGGGCATTCCTTGCCAGATCTGACTTAGGTGATGGCCACCTTGCTTGCGTCAAGTGAGGATTGCCCTTGTCGATTCTAGTGAGGGCTATCCTCACTCGACCTAAGGGAGGGCCGCACTTGCCTGCCTCGGCGAGGACCGCCTTGCCTGAGTCTGGCTTCCCTCTGCCATGGTCGGCGGAAGGAAGGGAGGAGAAGAAAAAAGAAAAAAAAACAAAAGAAAAAAAAATTAAAAGCTAAAAGATGAAAATGCTCAATAGTTTGGAGTAAATGTGTTACACGTGTATAAATTTGAGATTTTTTGTGTCATGAAAAAAAAAATTAGAATAAATGTGTCACAGTTGGCAAGGTTTGAGGTTTTTTGTGTTACAAAAAAAAAGTTTGTGATAAATTTATCACATTAAGTAAAATTTAGGGTTTTTGGTGGCATATTTCCTTTCTCTTATTAGAATCTGAATTGCCATGCCACTTAATAGAATTGGACACAATAATACTTACTTTAATCTAGTCTCATATATATCAAGCTAACCTTGAGTTATTATTTTCTTCAATTCTCTTAACTTCCATCAATCAAAGTATGGTATAGCAAACTTCATCGAAATACTAAGATAGAAAGCTTTTCTTTAATAATAACATCATAAACACCTGTGGTTTTGCTAGCGTGTACCTAACTTTTTTTTTTTTTAACTAAGTACCTGATCTCTGTAAAATCGATTCAATGTATTGCTTATGTAAAATGGAGCATCTCGTAATTCGTGCGGTTAGCCAACTGACCATAATATATATTCATCATCATTCATGTGGAACGTCATCTTAATTCAGAATCTATTTTTAAGTACGAACACCTTTTTTTTTTTCCTTTCTTCTTCTTCCTTGCATGCTTGTTGTAATCTCCATTTCAGATCCCACCAATCCGGTCATTGCAACCACTATACATCTTTCCTTGGTTCCAATCCGTGGTACCGTCGCCATTTCCCGCCACAACTCGCAATCCTTTAATCGCCGCGAGGCTAATGGTAGTGGCGTTCACCATCACACTTGTTGCCTGATACGGTCGTGGTCAACTTATTGCAACTGCCAATATGGTTGCGGCAGTGGTCGCATTGTTATAAATGCAAAAATAGAAATATGCAGTTATTTATGATCTTCAAGTAGTCTTTTTTATCTTATTAACTCAGAATGATAAATAAAAGGTCCTTCATATCCTAGAGAACAAGAACAAATTTATCAACTAGGGAAAAAAAAATCCTCAAGTGTCTAGTCTATTTGAACTAAATCTTATAAATTCTCTGTTGAAGACATGTCTTGAGTTTGAGCCAATGAAGGAAAATTGATTTAAATGGAGGTTTCCTATGTTCGACTAGGTTTTCTATTTTTAATCTAAATATTTTATATAAAAGAAGCGATTCTTTTTTGTGAAGAGCATCGAAGAGGCTGTTTTTCATGAATTGTACCCCGAAGCAATCCAAAAGTGTTGAAGTTGACTAAATCTTATGGGTAAGCTTTATGTAATTAAAAGATTATTTTGTATGGGATTGGAGGTTAAATATTGTGTGAGTTATTCAATTTAGTTGTGAGCTGGAAAACACATGTTAGAATATATCGAGTGTGGTTGTAGTCTTTGTCATATCGCTTAATTTATAGTGGAATCTTTTACAGCTCTCCTTGTAAAGATCCCACTAACCGAATCATGTAAATCTGATATGCTATTTATTTCCATTGTGTGTTTATCTTATTATTCAATTCCTTATTTCCGCAACAATTTATATTAGAGCTAAGCTTAACTAAATTGAAGCGAATTAATAACGATAGAATAAGGAACAGTAAAAATTGACCGATTTGATAAAAATGATTTTTGGGTTTTGGAAAATGTAGATTGAGGGTTATTTGTACTAGAGGAATCTATACTTACCCCAATGGGAGGAGAAACTAGATTTGGTGAAGAAACTTGATTGGGAATTGCTAGACAGATAGGTACTAGGTGTTATTTGGCTGACGTCGGCTCGTAATGTCACATTTAACATTGTGGAAAAAAAAAACTATGACGGGTCTAATAAATGCCATGTTGAGCATGTACAAGAAGCCCTCTACAATTAATAAGGTCTACCTAATGTGACGTCCATTTACTTAAATATGGGCATAGGTGCGTTGGTTGCTGATCAAATCCATGAATTGAATATTGTTGTTAGTCATTTGAGTTTAGTTGGGATTGAATTTGATGATGAGGTACATGCTTTGATCATATTATCCTCATTATTTGATAGTTGGAATAATACTATTATCATTGTTAGTTGGGATAAAATCTAGACATTTGACGAGGTTTGTGATTTAATACTGAAAGAAGACATTCATATAAAAGAATCTGATGAATCCGTGTTTGCTACTTTAGTAGGTGAAATAAGAGGAAAAACTAATACTCATGTTAGTAGAGCAGCGCAAATCACAACAAGCATAGTTAGTTTAGGACTAGCGGCATGGTCCATGGGAGTTGTGGAAAGAAGAGGCATCTTAGAATGGATTGCCTTAAAATAAAGAGTAAGAATACTAGAGTAGAGTCTACTAATGCTGTTGCTGCAATTGCTAATAGTGTCTCATATAATGATCTGTCACTAAGGGTTCATCATTTGATAGATGTATTATAGATTCTAGTTATTGATTTCACACTACACCAAGGAGCAACTAATTTACTACTTATTAGTGCACAAATAATAGTAAAGTGTAGTTGGTGAATAACGTTAAGAGCGATATTGTGGATGTAGGCAATAGTAGAATTAGAATGCATGATAATACAATAAAGACATTGCCTAGAGTGTGACATGTTCTGGAACTGAAGAATAACATCATTTTCTTAAGTGCCTTGTATTCAACCAAGTGTCAATATACTTTAGAGAGTGGAGTTTTAAAAGTTATTCAAGGTGCTTTGGTGATAAAGAAATGAATTTGACACATTAGCCTATACGAACTTCAAGGCCCATGTAATTCCTTTGTGAGATTAATAGATTATTTCATAAGAAATTATGGGATTAAACACCGTGTGAGTTAATAAATTTAATTGAGAGCTAAAAAATATTAAGCATGTTTGAGTGACTCGAGTATAGTTATAAACTACATCATATCATTTGATATTTGATAAAAGTTTGTGTTGCTTTTCCTATGAAATTGGTCCACTAACAAACCACGTTGATTCGGTGTGCGATTTATTTCTTTGTTCTGTTGTTTGATTAGTTGTTTGATTAGAGGTATTGCCTAAAGGACGGGCCTAGGGCCCATGATTAGGCGCGAGCTCTCCCAAGCCCATACCCAGCGTGACATTGGGATATTTTTTAGGAATTTTGCACAAAAAGAGTTGCCACTAGCCTATTGGGGTCAGTTAGAAACCAAGTGAGGCATATGAGCGTACCTCACTTCCTACACAACCAGAGAATCTAGGGTCAGGGACTTGATTACATTAATTAACCAATTAGTGCCCTTTCGGTACCTAATCTTGTTCATTTTAACGAAATGATTTTTGGTAGGCAATTTGGATTGATTTTATGCTTATCCACTAATATGTGAGGTGATCATGCAGGTGCGCAATCATTAAAGTAACAATCATAACTACCAAGATGCTAATTGCAATAATTTACCCCCAAAAAAAAAAAAAAAAGATGCTAATTGCAATAAAATTAAACACGTGCAATTAAATATAACTAGATATGCAAATTAAACATACGACATAATCAAAATATGAGCAAGTAAATGCCTAATTACACTAAGAATGCAAAACGTAGCAATTCCTAACCAAACCCCATCATTTTTTAATTTTCGAAATTTTCAATTTTTTAAATAAATTTTTATTTTTTTTATTTTTTAAAAAAATAATTAATTTTTTTGGATTTTCAATTTTTTTTTAAATAATAAAATAATTTTTTGAGACTGGACCGGTCCAACCCGACCCGGGTTCGGCCCGGTAGGTGCAGAAGTGGGCCCCAAGCTTGGGCCAAACCCAAGAATTCCCCTCTCCTCTCTTTTTAAAACAAAGCAGGCCCACAAACCCATACTAAACCAACCCAAGCCCATAAGCCCAAAATTAGATGGCCCACCATGACAGGCCCATGTAGACAAAAAACCCTACCCGATTGAGATCCGTGCCCGACCTAGTTCTTGACTGAAATCCTCAACGGCGATGGGCTTGACGGCGGCGGCGACGCGGCAGGTGGCGGCGGGCTACGCGACAAGCAGCAACAACGACATTAGGGTCTGCGAGGATGGGCAGCGGCTGCGTTGAAGGCAAGTAGAAGCATCAGGTCGTCATGGGTGGAGACGGGCAGCGCTCGGGCACAGTAGCTTCTGGCATCGGGTTCCAACAGGTGACAGCACGGTGGCGGAATAGCGGTGGGTGGCAGCGATGGTGACAGGTAGCAACATCGACAGGTGTTGCAGGTCGCGTGGCGAGGAGGCTCGTCGATGGGCTCGGCGGTTGGCGTCATGGGTTCAGTTTGGTGTCGTTGGCGGCGAAAACGTCAAGCGCAGTGAGCAAGTGACGATGGTGGCTCGAACGGCGTCTGGAGCTGGACGGTGGCGGCGGCCGGTCTGGTGATGCGGCGGAGCTCGATCTACTCCCACATCTAGGCCTTTGGCCGACCCCCTGCCTTGGATCTTCGAATCTAAGGGGCTTTGAGTTCATCCTCCCTTTCTCTCTGGTCTCGGTTGGCTCGGTGTTAGAAGCAGCGACGACGGGTGCTGTGGATGCTAGAGTCAGCGGTAGAGGTGTCGATTGCAAGGAGTCGGACGGCGACAGCGACGGTGGCTTAGAGGGCGTCGCAGCTTCGGGCTGTAGAGGACGACATTCGGAGGGTAGCGGCTCGGACGGCGTCTGGCAGCGCCACTGCTGCCCTCCTCCCATCCGTTCCTTCTCTCTCTGGGTTTTGTTTTTGGGTTCCCCTACCTCCTCCGATTGCTCCTCCCTCGAGGTCTCTCTCTCTCTCTCTGGTTTTGATCTCTTCTTTTCTGTGTTTTTTTTTTCCTCTCTCGCTACCTCTCATTCACTTTGTCCTCCTGCAGCTCTACTCGCTGTTGTTTGTCCACCTGTTTCCCCCCATGTTTTCCCTCCTGCTGCTTTTGCTTTCTAGGGTTTCTTGTGAAGAGGAAGTCGGCAGGGGCCGAGCCAATGTATTTTCAGCCCAGCCTCTTCCATGTTTTCTTTTTCTATTTTTTTGTCATTTTTGTTTTTTTTCTTCTTTCTTTTTTTTTGGGTTGTTTTTAGTGACTAATTCCTAATTTTGTACATGATTAAGTCCTAAATAAAATGGCGAAATTTAGGTGTCAACAACTGCCCCTCTTTGAATGGGAGCTCAAAGATGTTGCATTCAAAGATAGAAGACACCTAAATTATTTGGGCGATAAAGAGACCTTGGGTGCATAGGCACGCGTCAGGTCAACGGAAAGGACTCATAACTATGGAAGTGCGTCTTGTCAATAAGAGGAAGAAAGACCCCGGGCTACAGAAGCACGCCGTGTCATAAGAAGAAAGAGAGACCCCGAGCTACAAAAGCACTCCGTGTCATAGGAAGAAGGACTCCGGGCTACAAAGCATTCCGAGCTACAAAAGCTCTCCGGGTTACAAAGCTCTCCATGTCATAAGAAGGACTCTAAGCTACAAAGCACTCCGGGCTACAAAGCAAGTTACAAAGCTTTAAAGTTAGGAAAAGAACTCCGGGCTACAAAGCTTTTATACAAAAGCTCTCTATGTCATAGGAAGAAGAACTCCGGGTTACAAAGCACTTTGGGTCATAAGAAAAGAGAAGACTTCGGGCTACGGAAAGCCCACCAGATCATAAGAAGGGGGAGAAGAACTCTAGGCTACGGAAAGCCCACCGGGTCATTGAAAGAGGGAGAAGGGCTCTGGGCTATGGAAAACCCACTGGGTCATAGGAAGGGGGATAAGGACTTTGAGCTACGTAAAGCCCACCGGGTCATAGGAAGAAGGAGAAGGACTCCGGGCTACAGAAAGCCCGCCGGGTCATAAGAAGGAGGATAAGGACTCCGGGCTACGGAAAGCCCGCCGAGTCATAGGAAGAAGAAGGACTCCGGGCTACGGAAAGCCCACCGATTCATAAGAAGAGGGAGAATGACTCTAGGTTACGGAAAACTCACCGGGTCATAGGAAGAAAGAGAAGGACTTCGGGTTACAGAAAGCCCACCGGGTCATAAGAAGGGGGAAAAGGATTCCGAGTTACGGAAAGATCATCGGGTCATAAGAAGAGGAAAGACTCCGGGTTACAGAAAGCCCACCAGGTTAAAAGAAGAGGGAGAAGGACTCTAGGCTACAGAAAACCCAACGGGTCATAAAAAAGGGGAGAATGACTCCAGGCTACAGAAAGCCCACCGGATCATAGGAAGAGGGAGGACTCCGGGCTACGGAAAGCCCACTAAGTCATAAGAAGGGGGATAATGATTCCGGGCTACTGAAGGCCCACCGGGTCATAGGAAGAGGGAGAATGTCTCACCGTGTAACAACGAGTTTCGACTGGGTATGATAGTCTCACCGTGTACAAACGAGTTTCGATTATGAGGTAGGTCTCACCGTGTACGAACGGGTTTCGACCGGGTATGATAGTCTCACCATGTACGAATGGTTTTCGACTGGGAGAAAGGTCTCACCGTGTATGAATGGGTTTTGACTGAAAGGAAAGTCTCATTGTGTATGAACAAGTTTCGACCGGGTATGATAGTCTCACCATGTATGAATGGGTTTCAACTAGGAGAAAGGTCTCATCATGTACGAACGGGTTTCAACTAGAAAGAAGGTCTCACCATGTACGAACGGGTTTCAACCGGGTGTGGACAAACGTGGTTTACGGATGAACTCACAAGCCGTGTGGTTTAAGAAAAGCCACCAACCCTGTGGTTTTAAGGATGGACCCACCAACCTTGAGGTTTAAGGATGACCCACGAACCATTGGAGATAGTATGATTTAAGGCTGACCATGAACATTTGGAGATGACATGATTTAAGGTTAACCATGAACCTTTGGTTTTTAGGGAAGCATCTGCTAACCCCTTGAAAACTGTATGGCCTCACTAAGGAATCTTGTCAAACTCAACATAAGCAAATGTCATTAGAGACCTCATCAAGAGACGTATTGGTAATATTGCAGCATTAATTGAACAAGCTAATCAAGCTAAGTCCAACTGCTTTAGAAAAACACTCGATGTCAATCAACATCATGTGGCACAAAACTGTCATCTTGCTCATGGATATATCATTAATCATCAAATTCTCTATGAGTCAAATTCTTATCAAAATGGCTACGACTCATGAAAAAGACTCATTAAGTATGCTAAACTAAAGTTTCTTAGTCAAAAAGGGCTCCTCACACTCTCAATAGAATGACTGCTTGAATAACTGATTGCTAAGGGCATCTCACATAACCCATGTCAATGGCTTCCACAAACATTCACAATGAGCACAATCTGATTGATCAAAAAGGTCTTTTGAAAGACCACAATAGAAGCCCGATTAGGGCTTACACAAAGGAGTGATTGCTTTGAGGCCAATAAATGAACATTTGTCGCTATCTTCATCAAGTTTACAAGTCAAGAACTTTGAAGATAAGACAAGATAGAATTACCTCAACTCCTTCAAGTGATAGCTTATTTGTGGCATTCTCATTTTCGCTCAAACCATCCTAATTATAAAAGACTTTCGAAGAGGGTTGTAATGTTGGCTCAAGAGAGGCTTGAAAGACTTAAAATTTTCAAGAGGGTTTTTAAGAGTTGGTGGTCATCATGGCGTCATGACCAGGTCACTTGACTTTTCGAAAGCATTTGGCTTTGAAACACGGCACATCTCGAAAGTCCCTTGACTAATCATTTCTGCATGGGAGCTTTGCTTCTTCTTTTTTTTCTAATTTCCTTTGCATTTGCAATGATTTTTTTTACGCAAGCACTTAGACTTTGATAATTTTTTTTCACATAAGATGTAGCCTTTTGGCTCTTTTTCTTGATGAGCATTGGCATTACTTTTACCAGGCACATTACTTTTTCATGCCCCTTAGTTTGTCAAAATATTTTTCTTTTGAACTTTTGGAGTTCTTATGACTTTCGAGATGTTTTTCACATTTTCTCCTAAATGCCAATTGTATGTGGTCAATCCTTATGCCTTGCCCCAGTGAATGGAGATGATCACCACTCGGGGTTCATAAATGAATAATCAAGCCTATTGATTAAAGCAATGGGTATCGGTGTTTGGGTAGAGAAGGAAATGCTCTTCTTCACCTTAGGATGAGTCAAACTCTAATGAGAATTCCTCTAAAGTTATCACCAGAAGATTGATGCAAGTAAAAGTAATAGAATCTTTCTCAATCTTTCGCTCTACAACCCGGCCGTAACCTCCTATGCTGCCCCAATGTAGGGTCGTTCTCGACATGTATACTTTGAAGGATCATCTTTATTCGGTCTAAAGGGTTAGCAAGATGTTAGCTCAGTGCTTGGGATTGATGAAGGAAATGCCTTTATCATTTTGATCTTTGCGCTTAATGCGAATGTATCATTCGTCCTAAGAGAAAGTTGCCTTTCACTTAACTCTCAAAAGTGTTTGAAGGATATGTTTGGAAATGGCTTGCCTTTCTTCATCCTAAGCACTTCTTGTTTGGCATGGTTAATGTCTCCATCTCACTTTGTCGAGATCATCTGAGTAGATCAATTTCCATAGAGGAATTTGATTCAAAATGAATAACCCACGAAATGAGAAAACAATTTTGAGATAAGAATGATGCTAAAAAGGTTTGAAGAAATTTTTTTCTCAATTATTCATTTATGTGCTTATTTCTAGGAAAGTGCCAAAGGTTCTTTTTGTAATGGAATTCTCCGTTTTCTTTTTTCTTTTTACTTTTTCTTTACAAAAAATTGAGAAGAAGGGTACTTACCTACGGCATGGTGATTCGTAACCCTATAAAGAATGTGAAAGAATATGTTAGTGCAAAAATCTTTAAGGATTGAAATGTTGGAAACGATACATTATTACCCTTCATTCGCTTTCATCTTTTGAGCACTAACATGGATTCACCTTCGTGGATATTTGATAACTCGACAATACCATTCCCTTGCATTCACCTTTAAGTGCTTGATGTCTTCCTGATTCTTTGGTGGAAGGCACCACTTCTACAGTCAAGGTGCAACTTTTTTATTTATCACCCTATAAGAAGGGGAGATGAAACGAGTTATCTCCATTCTTAGTTAGGTTCAAATGAGAAACAATACATCCTTTTTGATGAATTTGGCAATGTTGTTCCAGCACACTTCATTGATGGGTGAATGAGAGATTTTTCTCTAAATCAAACATTGTTCTTTCACTCTTTATATGACAAACCTTTGTTTCGTTGGAGTCTGTCTTGTACCAAAGAAAATGATATGTCATTTTTTATGCTGAAGAGAAATCAAGTTTAGGAATGAGATACATCCTTTTTCAAAGTCGAGCAATCAACATCCCAATGTATCTCTCATGGAAGAAGGGATAATATTGCCCCTTTGTTTCCTCATTTGAATATTTCTTTATTTAAGATGAACATGACTCAATAATGCTCCATCACATTTGTTGGAACGTTACAAAACTTGGTACTCTTGATGTCTCATTGACAATGAAAAGAAAATCATGTCAGAAACAGTATCAGAAATGGACAATTGGAATCGATACAATTTACTCTTCCTTCGAATTTGCCCTTTTGGATATTTGGCAACTCCCTTCATTTGTCTCATCATGCGAAGTGAATGAGATCAATGAGTTGTTTTGGCACCTAAGGCATTTACAAATAACAAAACTTCCTAGAACGAAGTTCAACTTCGTTCCACCTCTATGGAAAATTGGCGTCGAGGATGCCTCGGTGCATGCTTACTCCTCAAGTTCCATGAGCCTACATTTCTTATCTTTTAGAATGAGCAAATGTCAATCTAAACTAGACTCATCGTCCTATCGGAGAAAGCGATTTCATGAAGAGAGGGCCTTAAGCAGAGTTTTCTTGGAATTCATTTTGGAAGGTAGATGTAAAGATTCACTTGAAACACTTCTGAATTCGTCTTTTTTTTTTTAAGGGATGATTTTCGTGAAGTTGAATTCCATCATAAAAATATGAGTCACATGATTTACAAAGGCATCAATTGGATTCACAATCAAAACTCAAAATGGAAAACATGACTCTTAAAAAGAGTAAGAATAATGATAAAATACAAGAAACTCTTGCTTGGATGAAAGTAAAAATCAACTCTTGTCCTAACTCTAGAATTCACTTCTTTATGTGGCTACCACGAGAATGTCAAGGAGCATCGTGCATAACCTGCAAAAAGACGACAATGGCAGTACGTGAATGAGAGAAAATGATATTTCAATAAGGTTGCTTCTTATAATAAAATCGAGGTGACGGTACATGCCCCACAGTCCTTACAACGAAGATTTAGTACTTCGCCAAGATTTTATCATAATGGGAGATATCATTAAAATAATCAATCCACAACCATTAATCGAATGTCCACTTTTATTCCAAAAGTTTCATATGCAAAAAGTGTCATTGACTTTTGAGAGATTGATTTGTGATTTTACTCCTAGAAAAATGAAGTGACTTCTATTTTGAGAAATTTGTACACAAAATGATTTGCATTTTAGTCCCAAAATGTGTGAATGAGAGAATTTGATAAAAATGCAATTTCAATTTTTGTGCTCCAATATAAAATCACAACTTGAAAGTTTGTTTTTTTTTTAAAATGATTTTTGGCCCGATAACTAAAATTTAAACAAAACCATGTGTTCAATAGAGCCAAATCAAAGTGTTTAGAACTTGTATTCAATGTTCACTTATCAAGAATGATTGCCAATTTTTTAATCACAAGCCTATAAGTTCGAGGGCATTCGATTAATTTTCGCAAATTTCAAGATGAAAATGCAATACAAAATGAGCAAATAAAGAGGAAAATGATACTTACAATAGGTGTAAACCTTTGTCTTTTTTTTTTTTTTTTTCAATGGATAAGTGTTCCAGAAGTCCTACAATTTGTCACGAAAATGCATTTCAGTCCTAAAACTTGCAAAAAGTGCCTTTAAGTTCTAAAACTTGTCAAATTATTTCAAACGAGTCCTAAAATCGACGCCGTTAGCATTTTCTGTTAAAAATGCTGACATGGCATTTTAAATTTTTTATTTTCCAAGTGTATTTTTAAATTAAATTTTATCCATTTAAAAAAATAGATTTAAAAATTAAAAAATTAAATTTATTCTTATCTTATTTTTAACAAATACTAAAAATAAAAGTTTAAAATTTATTTTTAAAATTGTTAAAAAAAAAAACTAGCGTGGCTCCTCTCCCTCCACCGCCGCCATTGCCGCCGCCCATTGCCGGAGGGGCCGAGCAAGGCCTCGTCAGCCCTCGCTCGGGGCCGGCGAGGATCGCCAAATCTGGGCCGACGAGGCCTCGCCTAGGGCGGGCGACCGTCGCTAGCTCTCACAGGGGGCCGACGAGGCCCAGCCACCCCGCCCGGGGCCGCGACCGTCGCCCGGCCCCTCGACGATGGCCGGCGGCGGGGGAGAGGAGCCACTGTTTTTTTTTTTTAATAACTTTTTTAAATTTTTTGGTGAAAATAAGATAAAATGAATAAATTTGATTTTTTTAGTTTTTAAATCTAATTTTTTTAAAAAATGAATAAAAAATAATTAAAAAAATCCACGTAGAAAATAAAAATTATTTAAAATGCCATGTTGGCATTTTTAACGGAAAATACTAACGGCATCGATTTTAGGACTCGTTTGAAATAATTTGACAAGCTTTAGAACTTAAATGCACTTTTTGCGAGTTTTAGGACTGAAATGCATTTTTGTGACAAGTTGTAGAACTTCTGGAACACTTATCCATTTTTTCAATTACATAGACATGTACATGAAATGTGGTTCGATTTCTACTCTACACAGCTCAAAATGAAGCCATGGGATCACCAGACTGAACCAACAAGGTTGCGGCTGGGTCGGGTTATCCAAGACTCTAGCTTTATCAAAGAACCGACTCGTGTTGCGCGGTTGTAGATCGGGGTGGGTACCTTCGACATGAAAAAAGAAATTTCGAAGTTAAGGAGGGCGACTTGTACTACACGGTTGTAGTTGGAATGGCATCCACCTCAACACCATTCTAAGTGATCCTATGCGGCTTAGGTCTGGCAGCAGGTAATGTGTGCTATGGTGTAGTACAATGCAAAGGACGCGGGCATGACAATTTATAAGCAATTAACACTTCATACATAAAAAATAAACCATACATTCCTACACCTCCCTGCAAGACAAATGTGAGCAAACACTTTCCCTTATACTTCCCATTCTGCAAAAACATTTAACACCTTTAATGTTAGGGACGTACCTAAAATTCTCGCTGCCAAACAAAAATTTTTTTAAACAAGATTAATTTTGGCCTAAGTCCTCTAAGGTCTAAAACCACATTCCCCAGTGGAGTCACCAAGCTGTCGGGACCTACCCTCGGGGGGAGGGAACAAGTTTAGGGGTATTGCCTAAAGGACGGGCCTAAGGCCCATGATTAGGCGTGAGCTTTCTCAAGCCCATACATCGCGTGACATTGGGATATTTTTTAGAAATTTTGCATAAAATGAGTCGCCACTAGCCTATTGGAGTCGGCTAGAAAACAAGTAAGGCATAGGAGCGTACCTCACTTCCTACGCAACCAGAGAATCTAGAGTCGAGGATTTGATTACACTAATTAACTAATTAGTGTCGTTTTGGTACCTAATCTTGTTCATTTTAACGAAATGATTTTTGGCAGGTAATTTGGATTGATTTTATGCTTATTCACTAACATGTGAGGTGATCATGCGGGTGCGCAATCATTAAAGTAACAATCATAACTACCAAGATCCTAATTGCAATAAAATTAAACACATGCAATTAAACATAACTAGATATGCAAATTAAACATATGACATAATCAAAATATGAGCAAGTAAATGCCTAATTACACTAAGAATGCAAAATGTAGCAATTCCTAACCAAACCCCATCATTTTCGAATTTTCCAAATTTAAAAAAAATTAAATTTTTTAATTTTTTTTTATATTTATTAGGATTTTTTAAATTGTTTTTTTTAAATAATAAAATAATTTTTTGAGATTGGACCGGGTCCGGTCGGTCCAACCCAACCCGGGTTCGGCCTGGTTGGCACAGATCGAGTTCCGTCTCCAACCGAACCCGAGTTCAGTCCAGTACGCCCAAGTGGGCCCCAAGCTTGGGCCCAGCCCAATAATTCCCCTCTCATCTCTTTTTAAAACAAAGCAGGCCCACAAACCCATACTAAACTAGTTAAAGCCCATAAGCCCAAAATTAGATGGCCCACCATGACAAGCCCACGCGGACAAAAAACTCTACCCGATTGAGATTCGCGCCCGACTTGGTTCTTGGCCGAAATCCTCAATGGCGGCGATGGGCTTGATGGCGGCAGCAGGTGGCGGCATCTACGCGGCGGGCGGCAACAATGACATTAAGGTCTGCAAGGATGGGCGGTGGCTGCGTCAGAGGCGAGCAGAAGCGTCAGGTCGTCGCGGGCGGAGGCGAGCAGTGCTCGAGCGTGGTGGCTTCTAGCGTCAGGTTCGAGCAAGTGACAGCACGGTGGCGGAACAGCAGCAGGTGGCAGTGACAACGACGGGCAACGGCATTAGCAAGTGTTGCAGGGCGCGTGGCGAGGAGGCTCATCGATGGGCTCGGCTGCTGGCGTCACGGATTCAGATTGGTGTCATTGGTAGCGGAAACATCGAGTGCAGTGAGCGAGTGACGGCGGTGGCTCGGACGGCGTCTAGAGTTGGATGGCGGCGGTGGCCAGTCTAGTGATGCAGTGGAGCTCGATCTACTCCCACATCTGAGCCTTTGGCCAACCCCCTGCCTCGGATCTTCAGATTGGAGGGGCTCCGAGTTCGTCCTCCCTTTCCCTCCGATCTCGGCTGGCTCAGCGTTGGGAGCAGCGACGACAGGTGCTACGGCTGCTGGTGTCAGTGGCAGCGGCGTCGATTGTAGGGAGTCGAACGACGACAGTGGCGGTGGCTCGGAGGGCGTCGCAGCTTCGGGCTGCAGGGGACAGCGTTCGAAGGGTAGTGGCTTGACGGCGTCTAGCAGCATTGCCGCTACCCTCCTCCCCTCTGTTCCTTCTCTCTCTGGGTTCTATTTTGGGTTCCCCTACCTCCTCCGGTTGCTCCTCCCTCGAGCTCTCTCTCTCTCTGGTTTTGCTCTCTTCTTTTCTGTGTTTTTTTTTCCTCTCTGTTGCCTCTCTGTTCAATATCCTCCTGCAGCTCTACTCGCTGCTGTTTGTCCCCCGTTTCCCCCCATGTCTACCCTCCCGCTGCTTTTGCTTTCTAGGGTTTCTTGTGAAGAGGAAGCCAGCATGGGCCGGGCCAATGTATTTCGGCCCGGCATCTTCCATGTTTTCTTTTTCTATTTTTTTTGTTGTTTTTGTTTTTATTTTCTTCTTCTTCTTTTTTCAGTGACTAATTCCTAATTTTGTACACGATTAAGTCCTAAATAAAATGGTGAAGTTTAGGTGTCAACACCTATCCACAGTCAAGTCAACACATGCGTGTCCGCTTCTTTCACTTATTATAATAAGGTGAGCTTCTCGTGATGCGTGACACACGCTTCACGTTCAAATATATAAAAGCCACACAAACTTGACCAAAGCATGCACTAGAAAAAAGAAGAGAGATACTTCTATAAAGAGGAAGACAATAACTTATGTGGATCATCGCCCTCCACACTACATTTACCTCGTCTTCTCAGAGAAACTAGTGATGTGGTTGATCGGAAAGTGTGTGTCGACATTAATAATCGCATGGCTAGCTCACTGGATTTACCGATGGAGAAACCCCCAGTGCAACGGTATTCTTCCTCCAGGTTCTTTGGGCCTTCTTCTCATCGGTGAGACCCTTGAATTAATGGTTCCTAATTACTCTCTAGACCTCTTTCCATTCCTCAAGAAGAGAATACAGAGGTACCCATACCATTTTATTGGCCATTTCCAATAAAAATGCTCACTTCATTTCGTAGTTCTTAATAATACCTAGAAATGCCCCTCTTCTTTGTTCTTTCGACGCAGGTACGGAAAGACATTTCGGACGAGTGTGGCAGGTCGGGCAATAGTAGTCTCAGCCGATGCGGGATTCTGCCATTTTGTCCTTCAGCAAGACGGTAAGCTGTTTGACTCATGGGCTCTAGACACATTCGCAAAGCTTTTCGAGCAAGAAAGCGAGGTCAGCATCAACATCCCGAACGTCCACAAGTATATCCGAGGGACGGTTCAAAAGCACTTTGGCATGGAGGTCCTTAAGGTGAAGTTGCTTCCCTTGATGGAAGAAGCGACTCGAGTGACTATGGAGAGTTGGTTAGGTCAAGAATCTGTCGACGTAAAATATGCCATAGGAACCGTAAGGACCAAATCCTTGGATCGAAAACACTTTTGAATCGTTTTTTTTTTTTCCTTTTCTTTTGGGTCTTATGACAAATCTAACACGCATTTGCTTTTGATGTTCTTGCCAGATGACAATTGAATTTGGCGCAAAGCAACTGTTAAGCTATGATCCTACACAATCCTCTGAGAAATTGAGTGATTTATTCTTTTCATTTATCCAGGGCCTTATGTCAATTCCTTTTAACATACCGGGTACAACACATTACAAATGCATGAAGGTAAAGTGAACCAGTTTCTTTTTTGGAACTTGGTTTCTAGTATAAGAGAAAACTTGGTACTGAATTTAGATCTATGCAGCATAAGAAGGCATTGTCAATCATTCGAGAAATCGTAAAAGATCGGCTTTTTTCGCCGGAGGCACCTTCCAACGACTATCTTTCTCGCATCATGACAGATATGGGCAGAGAGAAATTTTTAACAGAGGATTCAGTGGTTAAGCTTTTGTCTGGACTTCTTTTTGTCATCTTTGATGCTCTTTCGACGACGTTGACATTAGCTCTAATGTTCCTCGAAGAGAATCCAAAAGCATTGCAAGAAATCACCGTATGCCTTTCTAATTACAGATCGAATTATGCATAATGGATTCCCTTTGAACATTTTTAAGTGAGGTTTTACTCATTTTTTCCAGGATGAGCACGAGACCATAATAAAGCAAAGAGAAGTTTTGGACTCGTCGATCACGTGGGAAGAATACAAGTCCATGCCTTTCACTCTTCATGTATGCAATCTAGCCAAATGAACAAATTCTTTACGACAATCAGCATATCCTAGAATCTTTTGTAACGTGGGTACTTGCAAAACCAGGTGATACATGAATCGTTAAGGTTGGGAAACATCTCACCTGGACTGTTGAGGAGGACAAAAAGCGACGTGGAATGGAACGGTAGGTCGCTTGTATAATAGTCGATCCATTCGCTTTCTATTAGCATCGAGAATATAGATCGATACTTTGATTACCACATAGTGCTTAGAACTTCGGAATTCTATGCAGGATACACGATTCCCGCGGGCTGGGGAGTTTTGATAGCCACTTCTGCTTTCCACTTGGATCCCGAGACATATGAAGATCCTACCACGTTCAATCCGTGGCGCTGGAAGGTTAAATTTAAGAGGGGAATCGGGGTTTACACATGGGGGGTTTTGATTTAAGATTTGGATATACGAAGTTTATCATCGCAGGCGATTTTGATCTAAAATTTGGATCAATGCGATGCTGTGATTGACTTGTCTAGGGCTTTCGAATTCCAGGAATGCGAATCGGATACCATGCTGAAGAATTTCATGCCTTTTGGATGGGGAATGAAACAATGTGCCGGAGCGGAGTACGCGAGAGTTTTCTTGGCGACTTTTCTGCACGTCTTGGTCACGAAATACAGGTACTCATCTCCCTTTTTCGGCACCAACATCCTGGAGAGATCGTCGAGCGCGTGAATTGGATGGCTTACGGCGATGTGGTTCCTGACATTTTTCTATCTGTTGGAATATGATCAGATACATAAAGCTCAAGAGAGATGAAATTCGCCGAAATCCAATTCTAGACCTCGGGGAAGGCTTGCACATCAAGGTCATGGAAAGATAGAAACAAAACTGCTTCCACCCTTTTACCAGATATCAACTTCCTTTGATGTGATGACTTGGTTTCGATGTTTTCTTTCTGGGCATATTTCATTGTTTATATGAAGTTTCTTTTTTTAAGAACCAGACCTTTTGATTCGGTTTTTTCCCTGCTACCCTATTAAAGCTAACGAGGCCGAATTTTGTTCAATTGGAAATGGGCTCAAACTTCAAGTATCATTTCTTTATAAGGTAGACACCGCGCCCAAATTTTGATACAGTATATGTCATTCTCCACGATGGCCACCCGCCCATCGCCGCAAAGTTGCTCAGCCATCACTTTTACGAGGCCTCGCTGTCACGCCTCTTATATTGCTTTAGGGTAAAATTCACGAAGAAGCAACCTCTTGGATGCGATTCTTTTTTAGGTGTCTACAATGCATTCATTGGTCATTTTAGTTCATTATGCTTTAGCATGCCTAAGCAAAAGTGAAATAAATAAGATAACTACGCTACGCCAGCTGTGATGTGATTGGCCGTCACATGTGATGGTATTGTATGAGTTACGTTCCATTAATGACGACAAGTTGATTTTACAAAATCTTAAAGGGTATTGTTTATCCTCATATGGACGGAATACCGGTGATTACATGCAAAGTACCGCGCCTATCCACAATCAGGTCAACCCATGCTGATCGACTTCTTGCACTTATTATAATTAGGTCAAATTCTTGTGATGTGTAACTCACGCTTCATGTGCAAATATTATATAAAAGCCACACAAGCTTGACCATAGTATGCACTAAAAAAAAAAGGAGAGAGATACTTCTATAAAGAGGGAGACAATAACTTGTATGGATCATCACCCTCTACACTCCATTTACTTCCTCATCTTCTCAGAGAAACAAGTGATGTGGATGATCGGAACGTGTGTGTCGACATTGATCATCGTGTGTCTCGTTCATTGGGTTTACCGATGGAGAAACCCCTGGTGCAACGGTACGCTTCCTCCCGGTTCTTTGGGGCTTCCTCTCATCGGTGAGACCCTTCAATTAATGGTTCCTAGTTACTCTCTAGACCTCCTTCCATTCCTCAAGAAGAGAATACAAAGGTACCCGTACCATTTTATTGGCCATTTCCAAGCAAAATGCTGACTTTATTTCGTAGTTCTTAACAATATCTAGAAATGCCCCCCTCTTCTTTGTTCTTTCGACGCAGGTACGGAAAGACATTTCGGACGAGCATGGCGGGTCGGGCAATGGTAATCTCGGCCGATCCGGAATTCTGCCATTTTGTCCTTCAGCAACACGGGAAGCTGTTTGACTCATGGGCTCTAGACACATTCGCAAAGCTTTTCGCACAAGACAGCGAGGCCAACACCAACATCCCGAATGTCCACAAGTATATTCGAAGCACGGTTCTAAAGCACTTTGGCATGGAGGTCCTTAGGGAGAAGTTGCTTCCCTTGATGGAAGAAGCGTCTCGAGTGACTATAGAGAGTTGGTTAGGTCAAGAATCTGTCGACGTAAAATATGCCACGGGAACCGTAAAGGCCAAATCCTTGGATCAAAAACACTTTCGAATCATTTTTGCCTTTTCTCTAAGTGGGGCGCCACGACAAATCTAACACGCATTTGCTTTTGATGTTCTTGCTAGATGGCAATTCAATTCGGCGCAAAGCAACTGTTAAGTTATGATCCTAAACAATCCTCGGAGAAATTGGGTGATTTATTATTTTCGTTTGTCCAGGGCCTTATGTCAATTCCTTTGAACATACCGGGTACAACACATTACAAATGCATGAAGGTACAGTGAACCAGTTTCTTTATTGAAACTTGGTTTCTAGTATAAGAGAAAACTTCGTACTAAATTTAAGTCTATGCAGGACCATAAGAAGGCATTGTCAATCATTCGAGAAATCGTAAAAGATCGGCTTTTTTCGCCGGAGGCACGCATTACAACGACTATCTTTCTCGCATCATGACAGATATGAGCAGAGAGAAATTCTTAACGGAGGATTCGGTGGTGAAGCTTTTGTTTGGGCTTCTTTTTGTCAGCTTCGATTCTCTTTCGACGACGTTGACATTAGCTCTAATGTTCCTCGAAGAGAATCCTAAAGCATTGCAAGAACTCACCGTATGCTTTTCTAATTACAAATCGAATTATGCATAACGGATTCCCTTTGAACATTTTTAAGTGAGTTTTTACTCAAATTTTTTCCAGGATGAGCACGAGACCATAATAAAGCAAAGAGAAGTCTCGGACTCCTCGATCACGTGGGAAGAGTACAAGTCGATGCCTTTCACTCTTCATGTATGCAATCTAGCCAAATGAACAAATTCTTTAGGACAATCAGCATATCCTAGAATCTTTTGTAACGTGGGTACTTGCAAAACCAGGTAATACATGAATCGCTAAGGTTGGGAAACATCTCACCTGGACTGTTGAGGAGGACAAAAAGCGATGTGGAATGGAACGGTAGGTCGCTTGTATAATAGTCGATCCATTCGCTTTCTATTAGCATCGAGAATATAGATCGATACTTTGATTACCACATAGTGCTTAGAACTTCGGAATTCTATGCAGGATACACGATTCCCGCGGGCTGGGGAGTTTTGATAGCCACTTCTGCTTTCCACTTGGATCCCGAGACATATGAAGATCCTACCACGTTCAATCCGTGGCGCTGGAAGGTTAAATTTAAGAGGGGAATCGGGGTTTACACATGGGGGGTTTTGATTTAAGATTTGGATATACGAAGTTTATCATCGCAGGCGATTTTGATCTAAAATTTGGATCAATGCGATGCTGTGATTGACTTGTCTAGGGCTTTCGAATTCCAGGAATGCGAATCGGATACCATGCTGAAGAATTTCATGCCTTTTGGATGGGGAATGAAACAATGTGCCGGAGCGGAGTACGCGAGAGTTTTCTTGGCGACTTTTCTGCACGTCTTGGTCACGAAATACAGGTACTCATCTCCCTTTTTCGGCACCAACATCCTGGAGAGATCGTCGAGCGCGTGAATTGGATGGCTTACGGCGATGTGGTTCCTGACATTTTTCTATCTGTTGGAATATGATCAGATACATAAAGCTCAAGAGAGATGAAATTCGCCGAAATCCAATTCTAGACCTCGGGGAAGGCTTGCACATCAAGGTCATGGAAAGATAGAAACAAAACTGTTTCCACCCTTTTACCAGATATAATGACTTGGTTTCGATGTTTTCTTTCTGGGCATATTTCATTGTTTATATGAAGTTTCTTTTTTTAAGAACCAGACCTTTTGATTCGGTTTTTTTCCCTGCTACCCTATTAAAGCTAACGAGGCCGAATTTTGTTCAATTGGAAATGGGCTCAAACTTCAAGTATCATTTCTTTATAAGGTAGACACCGCGCCCAAATTTTGATACAGTATGTGTCATGCTCCACGATGGCCACCCGCCCATCGCCGCAAAGTTGCTCAGCCATCACTTTTAAGAGGCCTCGCCGTCACGCCTCTTATGTTGCTTTAGGGTAAAATTCACGAAGAAGCAGCCTCTTGGATGCGATTCATGAAGAAGACCAATTTCATAATTTCATACATATATGAAAGAATTGTATCCAAAATATGAAAAATATTCAAATTAAAAAAACTATTTAACTTGTATTTCTTTTATGAACTCAAGTTCGAGACATATTTTCCACAGGAGAAATACAACCCAAGTGCCAAAACTTGACACAAATGAATACTTAAGTGTCAAAAGTTAGGAAAGTGACAGTTAAGTGTCACTTTCTTTGAAAAGTGAGACACTTAAGTACCATCTCCGACGAACCCCACCAAAAATCCTACGTGGCAATTTTTTATTATTTTTTTCATCTACGTGGCTCGCCGGAATGTTAACTCAACAAAAAAAAAAAAAAAAAGGCAAAAACAATGTCGTTTTTTAGCCGATTCGAATATTAATATAAAAATTAATTTAATTTAATTATAAAAATAAATAATTATTATTTTAATTTATTAAAAAAAAAGTGAGGGGAGAGGAGGTAGTGGCTGAGAGCTGAGCCTTCGCCGCCAATCGTCGGGGGCCGGCAACCCCCAGTCAACCCTCCCCCTCCATCGCCGCCCCTTCCCGGCGACGGTAAGGAGGCGGTGAGGGCTTGCGAGCCCTCGTTGCCGATCGACCAAGGGCCAACGACACCGGCCAACCCTCCCTCTTCCGTCGCCACCCCTTCCCGGTTGCGGCAGGGAGGAGGCAGCAATAGCGAGGGCTCAGCCCTTAGCCGTCTCCCTCCCCCTTTTTTTTTTTTAAATAGTTTTATTTTTACTTTTAAAATTTTTAAATAAATTTAGTTTTAAATAAAATAAAATTAATTTTTATATTAATTTTTTACTATGTCAAAGACAAAACGACGTCGTTTTTGTATTTTCTAGTCACGTTAGAGTGCAAAACGACGTCGTTTTACACTTACCTTGCCGGAAAATCACTATGTCGGTATTTTGGCCGGATTGGCACTTAAGTGATTAATTTTGCTTCGATTTTGACACTTAAGTGATCCATTTTGCTCTGATTTTGACACTTAAGTATCACTTTTCTAACTTTTGGCTCATTAAACAGACTTGGACATGATAATACTTACTTTAAAAGAGTCTTCAATATCTCATAATTAGTGTGGTTTGCCAATTGACCATAAATCACTTAATAACATTGACCTGGAATATTATTTCAATTTGAACAATCTTCTTCTTCTTCTTCTTTCGCTTGTTGTAATCTTCATTTCAACCCCTCCCCCCTACCCCCAAAATCACAATCCTTAAATCTCTCTGATGGAAAAAAGGAGGTGTGTCGATCGCTTTGGTGCCCTTGGTGGAGGTGATCGCGTTGACACAACCTTGAATTCCATTGCGTCAATCCTCTGGTGTGCTTGTGGCCATGTTGTCGCAACCGCAAATCTAGTTGCGGCAGTGGTTGCATCGCTATAGATGCAGAAGGAGAAATACAAGGTCATTTATGATCTTCCTAATCTTTTTACCTTATAAACACAGAATGAGAAATAAATGATCCCTCATGTCGTCTAGTATTATAGAAAACTATACTGTCACGCCCCGATCCTCGAACGCGTGTCCATCCCTCTCCTAATCGATTAATAGCGACGTCCTAGAATGCATCGCCAACTCTTTTATTTTAATACGCATGCGGAAGCATAAAATAATCCCCAAACAATAAAACAATGGAATAGAAAAGTAGGATTATATTTTTCATATTGAAATCCACAACCACACTTTAATACATGCACACCTCATAATATATCTTACAATACTATTCACAGAGGTCTAGTCTAACCCCTAACCACGAGTACACAAGGTTCACAAAACGGGATGGGATCTCAGTCCTCATCCGGGTCGTACTGGGATCATCATCCCGATCCTCCTCATATTCCTCTTCACTAAGCTCTTTTTCTTCCAGCTCCTCGTCTTCTTCTGGTTCCTCCTCTTCAAGGTCCTCCAACAGGTAATCATCCTCTAGTTCCTCCTCCTTAGGCTCTTCTACCTCTGGCCATTCCCACTCCTAATCCTCCTCTGGTCTGTTGTTGTGCGTGCGCGGAATATAGACGGACCAAGCGAATCGGATAAAATGGTCGGAATGAAGGAAAGGAAATCGGACACCGGATTTACGTGGTTCGGTCCGAATATCGGAACCTACATCCACGGGGAGAGCAGTACGGAATTCCACTATAGAAACAAGCAATACACCGGAGATTATAATCACTCGAGTACTCAAACACACTCAGTGTTTCCCAGCCCCCAAATTACACCCAAATAACTCACACAGTGTTTAGCCTCTCACAATTTCTAGTGAAACCTCACTCAAGAAATTATACAAATTCTACTCACAAGAATTTAACTGGCTAAAACACTCGGGTATAATTACAACGAGAAAATTTCTCTCGCCGAGAGCTTCAAGCCTCACGACTTCTCTCTTCAGCTCTCTCTCTCGGCCACCGAAAATAACTCAGCGCGGCGCCATCTTCTCCTTCGCTCCTCTCGCCTTTTAAGGACGAAGTGAGACAGAAAATGTGAAACTCATTCGGCGCTCGCAATCACCACCGACACCCACCAAAATTCACGGGCACGCATGCATGCATGGGACGCATTTAATAAGGCAGAAAACTTGCACCCATAATTCAAGCGCGAAAGAAGGATGGCCGACGTCTTCCAAGACCATCTCCACGACGTTGAACTCCTTTCAAGCAATATTTTATCATTCCTTTCCTTTGGTTGTCTGCAGATGAATAAAATAAGAAGCAAGGAGTTAAAGAAAGAAGACAAAACAAGCCCACAATTGGCTTTAGTCTTCCACGTCCATCCACCATGCATGCACGTCCATGTGCATGCAATTAAAGAGTTAAATGATAAAATAATGGTCTTCCCCTCTCGCGGCCGCACGCTCTTTTCATTCTTCACGCTTGCGCTCATAGATCCGCATGCGATCTTCTGACAATTATTCGGCCAATTCACATGCGCTACTTTGACTCGCACGTGGTTGAGTTCACGCATTCTCGTTCAACGGGCTCAAATCGAGACACATTTTCAACAATCTCCACCTTGGCTCGACGTTTGAGCCAAATCATAATCGCTTAGTGGACACCTCGCTACTACTCTCCCACAGCCCCAACGGGCTCAACCGCCACAGAGTGCTTCCAAGTTCAAGCTACGCTTGAACTTTCCCATAATCGTGGACCTCATCAAGACACCAACTCCACCTGCATAATTAGCTACTCCACAAGGATTTTCTGACATAACCTCCTGTATCACAGATAAAGCAAAACCATCATTGCTTCCATATCTGACAAAAGGTCGAACACGCACCTTGTCAAATTCAGCAGCTACAGCAACTATTGGCTCTATCGGCTCCACCTCGCTACAAGCATCATCCGTGTCGATTATTCCACTAGTACTTGCTACCTCAGGAGTTTCTGGTTGCAACTCCACCTTGAGCTGAACACCGTCCAGATCCGTATTAACACCGCCACAAACACTCCTATCCAGAAGTACTGGAGACTTGTCAAATGTAACTTCTCTGCTGTCAACAGGTGAATTTATATCAGGGCACCACAACTGATCGCCCCACTCACCTTGTGCATAGCCATGGAATATGCACCTTGCCCTCCCATCGAGCTTACCATCACTCGCTCGAAAATAACATGGGCAACCAAACATTCTAAAAATAGAATAACTAGCAACGTTACCTGACCACACTTCTTCAGGAGTCCGCCATTCAATAGCAGTTGATGGGGATCTATTCACCAGGCGGCTTACCGTACTAAGCACATCAGCTAGGATTCTCCTAGCAACACTAGCACTAGAGATCATTTTACGGGCCGTCTCTAGTAATGTTCTGCTCATCAATTCTGCAAATTGTTGTGATTTACTGGCACTAGTGCGGTGTTTCACTATGCCCTCTTTCATGCAGAATTTATTTGTCAGCTTCGAGCATAACTCCATGCTATTGTTAGTTCGCACATGCTTGATCGACTTACCGTCTCCGCCTCGATCAAAGCTCTTGACCGCGTGATCCCGACACCAGCATCAAACTTGTGCATCGGCACAAACACCCAGTCTTCCTCGAGCGGTCAAAAGACTCTCGAACAGATGCATCCAACGTCTCGGGGCAAAACCGTCACTTTGTCTCACCTTGAAGTTTATACAGGCCTCCGTGCTTGATTCCTTTCATTATCACCAGGGCACCTCGAACAATCTTCAGAACTCCACCTTCGAAGAATACCGTAACTGAATCTAGGGCACCCAAGGAAATTAAGTTCTTTTTCAATTCCGGAACATGTCTTACTACCAATGTCCTCACAATACCATCATGCATTCTGATTTTAATATCACCAACACCCACAACATCGCACTCAGCGTTGTTCCCTAACTGAACTTTACCACTACCCGTGCACTGATAAGTGATAAACCAGTTCCTATTTGGTGTAACGTGAAATGAACAACAGAATCCATTATCCATCCGTCAAATGATGAATCTTGATGATGACAAGACACAATCGACACCATCAGAATCATTCTCAGCTACAGCTGCAACATTTTCTGTAGACTCAACTCTAATTCCCTTACCCTTTTCATTTTTCAGCTTAAAACAGTCTCTTCTACGATGCCCACTATTGCCACAATTTCAACAGACAATCCTACCAGTCCTAGACTGACTTCGTCTGTTCATGTTCCTGCTAACACGGGTGCTAGTTCTTCCTCTACCTTCACCTACTAAAGCAGTAGACACGGGTTCACCAGATTCTTTCCTACGAATATCTTCACTTAGAATCAAATCACGAACCTCATCAAACGTCAAACTTCTTGACCCAGAGGAATTACTAACAGCAGTAACAGTAGTATTCCAACTATCAGGCAATGAGGATAATAAAATTAACGCACGTACCTCATCTTCAAAGTTAATCTCAACCGAACTCAATAGGTTAACGACCTCATTGAATTCGTTGATATGTTCAGCTACTGACGTACCTTCGCCCATTTTTCAGTGAAATGTACGTCGCATCAAATAGACCTTATTAATCGCAGAGGGTTTTCTCATATATTCATATTCGACGGGGCTTTCATCAGTCCCACAAAGTGGTTTTCTCCTTCACGATGTTAAATGCGACGTTACGAGCCAACGTCAGCCGAATAACACCCATCGCTTGTCTATCCAGCAATTCCCACTCGGCATCCTTCATCGAGTCTGGTTTCTCCCCATATAAGGGTAAGTGCAAATTTCTCTGGTACAGACAATCTTCAATCTGCATCTTCCAGAAAGCAAAATCATTCCCATCAAATCGGTCGATTCTCACCTTTCCTTCTTCCATAGTCACCGATTCGCTTCACGTAAGCCAAACCAGGCTTTGATACCACTTGTTGTTGTGCGTGCGCGGAATATAGACGGACCAAGCGAATCGGATAAAATGGTCGGAATGAAGGAAAGGAAATCGGACACCGGATTTACGTGGTTCGGTCCGAATATCGGAACCTACGTCCACGGGGAGAGCAGTACGGAATTCCACTATAGAAACAAGCAATACACCGGAGATTATAATCACTCGAGTACTCAAACACACTCGGTGTTTCCCAGCCCCCAAATTACACCCAAATAACTCACACAGTGTTTAGCCTCTCACAATTTCTAGTGAAACCTCACTCAAGAAATTATACAAATTCTACTCACAAGAATTTAACTGGCTAAAACACTCGGGTATAATTACAACGAGAAAATTTCTCTCTGCCGAGAGCTTCTGAAGCCTCACGACTTCTCTCTTTAGCTCTCTCTCTCGGCCACCGAAAATAACTCAGCGCGGCGCCATCTTCTCCTTCGCTCCTCTGCCTTTTAAGGACGAAGTGAGACAGAAAATGTGAAACTCATTCGGCGCTCGCAATCACCACTGACACCCACCAAAATTCACGGGCACGCATGCATGCATGGGACGCATTTAATAAGGCAGAAAACTTGCACCCATAATTCAAGCGCGAAAGAAGGATGGCCGCCGTCTTCCAAGACCATCTCCACGACGTTGAACTCCTTCAAGCAATATTTTATCATTCCTTTCCTTTGGTTGTCTGCAGATGAATAAAATAAGAAGCAAGGAGTTAAAGAAAGAAGACAAAACAAGCCCACAATTGGCTTTAGTCTTCCACGTCCATCCACCATGCATGCACGTCCATGTGCATGCAATTAAAGAGTTAAATGATAAAATAATGGTCTTCCCCTCTCGCGGCCGCACGCTCTTTTCATTCTTCACGCTTGCGCTCATAGATCCGCATGCGATCTTCGACAATTATTCGGCCAATTCACATGCGCTACTTTGACTCGCACGTGGTTGAGTTCACGCATTCTCGTTCAACGGGCTCAAATCGAGACACATTTTCAACATGGTCCCTCCTCTTACTCGACTATCTTCCCTTCTTTTGGCATGCTCCAGTTGGAGTCTGCTACCGATGGTTGGGGGGAGTTGTGATCAATCTCGAGCTTAAGGTCTTTTGCATCCACTACCGACCCATCCTTATGATCAGTCGTCCCTTCTCCGAACGCTTCCTCTAGAACATACATTGGCACATCACCCTTAGGTATGGGGCCCTCTCTTCACCCATCGAAGTAATGACGATACCACAATCAATACTCATGGGGCCTCAGGGCGTCCTAACCAACATCAACCCAGACAGTAGACTTTACCAACACGTACTCTAGTCCTTCCGGGTGAGGGTATATGTGGAAGTAGTATGCTACCTCGGTAATCTCTTCAGGAATGCCAAAATGCATGGGAGGACGAGGAGGTGGAGGTGCGGCCATCTAGGGACCTAAAATGGTTATACAATAACCATTGAGACAACGTCTCAGAGAATTCTACCCCCTAAGACTCGATTAGTAAACGAATATGTCATCCGGGCTACCTATGTGTCACGGGTCAGAGGACTTACTTTGGTCTCAGATTCCACCTGCATATTAGCACAGTTCAAATAGGCACCCAATCATAAAATCATGAATCAATACATCGATCAATCGACCTAGTCGATTATATATCAATCGGGCCATCCCTCGATCTTTTCCATCCATACTATACAATTTCCAGTATAATATACCTAGTCACCGAGCCATGTGTATTCTCTAAGGCGACCTTTTCGCCAAGGCGACATACTTAGTCACCGAGCCATGTGCATTCTCTAAAGCGACTTATTCGCCAAGGTGACATACTAATCACCGACCCCGTGCATTCTCTAAGGCGACGTACTAATCACTGAATCACGTGCATTCTCTAAGGCGTCTTATACGCCAAGGCGAAGTACTAATCACTGAGCCACGTGCTTTTTCTAGGTGATGTATATACTCAACGATTCACGTGCATTCTCTAAAGTGACCTATTCACCAAGGCGATCTATCTGGTCACCGAGCCACGTCATACAACATTTCTTCTCACTTTTATCATACCTAATAAAATATCGTGCGTGGGCACACGATTGGCCTTAGCCAAAATATAATATTTTCCTTTCCATAACTCCCACTATTTTCCATAGTCTACTAAAACATTGTTGGCATTATCAACTAATACTCGGTTATTTTTCAATTAATAACCAAAATTATTTAATTTAGGAAATAAATCCTAATTTCACAAATAATTCATTTCAGCATAAAATAAAGCTCAATTAAATAAATGGACTGTACCACGACAATCAGCATAAAATTCCGATCGTCGACTATCCCGCCTAATTTGCGGAAAATAAATAATTAAATAAATAATTCCGAAAATTATTAAATAAATACAATAAATCCAATTTAGGCCCGTAATGCCTAATTGGAGGCCAAGACGAACTGGGAAAAATCCCGAGGTTCGTTCAATAAATACTAGAAGCTCTCTACTTGCTAATGACTAAGTCTAACCACCTAACATGCATCAATAAGTCACTAATTTAATTGATCTAAACTAATCTAACCACTTAATCATGCTTAATTAACACTAATCAATCCTTAAACATCATTAGCAAACTAAGCAATGATTAGTGAGCTAAACTTACCTGTTTAACAATCCGCTCAAATTGAAACGTTGGGAACGTCGCAATGGACGTTTTTTTTTCCAAAGCGGGCCTAGGAACCGAGACCCACAAGCACCTCAAAACGGGCCTACAAGTGGCTGCGAGACCCACTTTTCCAGCTGCTGATCTTGGCTGGAAATGGAAGGAAAACAACTTGGTTTAGGTAGGAATTGCTCGAGAAAAAGAGAATAGGCCAAACCAGGCCTAAAGAAGGACTCATGGGAATTAAACAGGCTTGGGACAGCCCCAGGTGAGCTGCAACAGGCCCGAAACAGTTGCTGGGAGGCAGCCAAGGGGTGACGGCACGCAGGCAGGGCGATGGTGCAACTGACGGTTCAGTGACGGGCTACTGTCTTCTTCTCCAGCTGCTGGTGGCGTCGAGAATGGAGGGAGAGGAGAGGGTTTGGCTGGCTGTGGGGTGAGAGAGAGAGAGTGAGAGGATAGAGATGAGGGTGGAGGGTGGAGGGTCCCTTGGCCAACTTTTTCTACCAAATTGTCCCCTACAAGCTAGTCTAAGAAGCCAGCAATCCATGGCTGTCATGGAGCCACCCATGCAAGCCCAAAAACCTCTCAAATGGTCCAAAATGGCTAAGGGAAAGGGGGCACACGAATTTCCAACATTATGGCTTCAATTGGACAATAATTCTCTCTTGATTCACTCTCAATTGGCTTACATAAATTTGATCAATACCTCAATTATCAAATTGATAATTTTCCTCACTCATGAATCCATATTGCATCTCAAATGTGCGACCAAAAACAATCTAAGGACTTTTCTGCACAAAACAGTCCTAAACCGATTTTTTTCCCAAAAAGTCTCAGTTATTAGAAAAATCTTCTGAGACTGAGTCGTGGGTCCTAAAACTTATTGTGACATGACAAAATCTTTAATTTCTGAAATCGGACTTAAATTGATGGTAAATTTCACTTCGACGTGTTTTTAGCGTGACCTAGGCTACCAAGTAGTTTTCAGAATTTTTTAGGGCAAATGACCCGTGGTCGATTTTCTTCAAGCCACAATGAACCCACTCAAAACATTGGCGACTCTCGATTGTCGAAAATCTCGAGAATTCAAATATGGACATAGGGTACCAAAACAATAGTAAAATCAAATTAGTGCCAGTCGACGAGAATTTTCCAATTTAGTGGAGTCACTCACGATCGGCCACACATCTCAATCAAACCGACCTATCTCTGATCTCAAATCAATTTTTAACTGTGTCGTAATAGCCTCTAAAGATGAGCATGGTCGAGAAGCCGATTCCTGGTTGAATTCTCAAATCTATTGCCTTAAAGTCCTTAATAGCTTTCCTAGATAGTCTAGTTATCTCGAGAATGATTAGCTCTGAGAACAGCCCTATAGATGCGTCAATGAAATACCCGATTTATTCAGTAGAAAACAAGGTTGAAAATCTGGGATGTCACATATACCGTTTCAAGAACAATTCTACAACAACAAAAAATAATAATCCTCAAACGTCATAGCTGTGCAATACTCTATGTGAGCTAATTATATAACCACTATTATAGCGGGAATCTACTGACCAAAAAAGAAAAACGGATAGCGGGAAACCATTTGCATATGAGGTAATCAATCCTTCAACATGATATTTAAAGGATTAGGAATGTGCATCATATACGGATTAGTCAACGATCCCTCCGGTTGCACTTGCAAGTATCACCAGTTTGAGCGGGAATACCAAAGATCACGCGTGAATCATTTCACTTACTATAACCAGATCAATCATGCTCACCTGATTGCTGCACTTATTACAATCAGGTCAACTTCTTGCTATAAGTGCAAATATATAAAACCGCACAAGTTGAGCAAAGAATGCACATCAGGAATCACCGTTGAGTAGCTTGTATCGTTAAGAGCAGTTCTACTTCTCACTGTGCAAAATAGGCTTTTGTCGTTCCGCAATCTATCCTGCTTTGATTTTTGTAATCCCATTTGCCACGAATCAAGCAAGTTCAAAGGTTGAAGCCCATGATTGGATGTTAGAACCGACTTTGCAAGTGCTGATGGACCCAAGTTAATTAGGATTAGGCTTTTCTCTTATTAGAATTTGATCTGCTATGTCATTGAACAGAATTGGACACGATAGTACTTCCTTTAATCTAGTCTTATACATATCAAGCCACCCCTGAGTTATTATTTTCTTCAATTCTCTTCACTTCCATTAATCCAAGTATACTATAGCAAACTTCATCGAGATACTAAGATAGATAGCTTTTCTTTAATAATAACATCATAAACACCTGCAGTTTCGTTGGTGTGCGATTTGATACCTCATACTTTTTTGTTTAATTAAGTACCTAAACTTTGTAAAATCGATTCAATGCATTGTTTCTGTAAAATGGAGCATCTCAAAATTGGTGTGGGTAGCCCACTGACCATAATGTATATTTATCATCGTTTGATGTGGAACTTCATCTTAATTCGAAATCTAAATCAAGTAGGAACACCTTTTTCCTTTCTTCTTC
Organism: Eucalyptus grandis; assembly: GCF_016545825.1. Lineage (NCBI taxonomy): Eukaryota > Viridiplantae > Streptophyta > Magnoliopsida > Myrtales > Myrtaceae > Eucalyptus > Eucalyptus grandis. The sequence continues at coordinate 38,894,603 of NC_052622.1, forward strand.
TTCTTCTTCTTCCTTGCATGCTTGTTGTAATCTCCATTTCAGTCCCCACCAATCCAGTCATTGCAGCCACTGTACACGATTTCCGCGGGCTGGGGAGTTTTGATAGCCACTTCTGCTTTCCACTTGGATCCTGAGACATATAAAGATCCTACGACGTTCAATCTGTGGCGCTGGAAGGTTGAATTTAAGAGGAGAATAAGGGTTTACACCTGGGAATCCTAAATTTTAGACGTCATGTATATGAAGTTTATCATGGCAAGCGATTTTGATTTAAAATTTCGATCAATGCGGTACTGTGATTGACTAGGGCTTTCGATTCCAGGACCAGAATTTCATGCCTTTTGGATGGGAAATGAAAAAATGTGCTGGAGCGGAGTACACGAGTTTTCTTGGCGACTTTTCTGCACGTCTTGGTCACGAAATACAGGTACTTGTCTCTCTTTTCGACGCTAACAAAGATCATCAGGCGCGTGAATTGGATGGCCTACAGCGATGCAGTTCCTAACATTTTCTATCTGTTGGAATATGATCAGACACGTAAAGGTAAAGAGAGGTGAAATTCGCCGATATCCGATTCTAGACCTCGGGGAAGGCTTGCAAATAAAGGTGATGGAAAGATAGAAGCAAAACTGCTTCCACCCTTTTACCAGATATCAACTTCCTTTGATGTAATGAATTGGTTTCAATGTTTTCTTTGATGGAACTGAAAAAATAGCCGTCTCTTTTTTCAATAGAGCCTCTCGATGTATCCCTTTTGATCTTTTGGTGCCGCAGTTTGCAGTTTATATTCTCAAGCACTTCATTGAACCGGACGAGAAAAGCCGGAGCGATCCTGTTTCTTCATTAGGTCAAATGGGGAAATTTTTCTTTTTCCCCTTCATTATTCCCTCTCTGATCTTCTTACACAAGAGACCCAGCCATATTGATTCAGTATATGATGCTTGATGACGGCCGTCCATTGCAGCAATGGTGCTCGACTGCCACCGTCCCGAGCCCTCGCCATATTGATACAGTTTTTTGGTGTTACTTAGAACTGAAGCTGCGATTGCAACTGAGATCGAGACTAATGGAGGTCGTTGGCCTGGAAGATCGCGGACCAGCACCATCATCAATGGTGCTGGTCTGCGGTCGGGTCATCATCAGCACGTCCTGCACAAGCATATTTGATTTTTCCAATCTTTTGTTTTTATCATTTAAATTTTTCTAAAAGTTATTCAAATCTATCTTTTGAAATGCTATTTTGCTTTTATGATATGAGATTTTGGAATCCCAACAATAGGGGAAGTTAAATATTCCAATTCCATAATTTTCAAGGAATGTTAATGCCATCCCATGAGGAATCTAAACCAGAGTTTTTGTTCCCTTTCAAACTTAAACATCAAGGAATTGGGACCTATTTCTTGAATAATCTGATTGATAGCACCCCAAACATGGCCTAAACGCTGACACGAAGAAATGGAATCATAACGATATGAATTGGAAAATTCTAATGGAGATATATCGATATCCTTCTATTTAGTTCCAACAATTGAACTGAACTAGAAAAAACATTCTTTTTACTTGCTTCCAATAAAAAAGATGAGAGCATGAATACCACAAATAATCCAAGGAACACGACTGGTATAGGAATCATTGAAAGCACTAAGGAAACAAGAACAACAACTACAAATTCATCAGCACATCAATTGCTGATTTTGTGAAATCTTCAAATATGAATGGGTAAATGGACTGAAGTTGGTTCAATGTATCTACTGAAATAACTTAATTCTATTTTGGAAAGACATACATAGCAATATGCTACCGACACATAGTATAGCTAAAGCGACGCTAGTATAATATGATAAAATAAATGGGTTCATGAACATGATCCAATGAGTATGTTTTCCCTTTACAGATTATGCTGGTCTCTGTGAGATATAAGACGTAAACATGGATCATGTTTGGAGGACTTGCGTTCTCGAATATTGAAGAGAACCCAGTAGTGAAGCACACATTGGACTTTCCTCCTTTGTCTCTTGTGGGGGAGGCTTCATGGATGTAAGTGCAAGAATATTCCAAGAAGGCTGAGAGGCGAGTAGGTTTTTGTCGTTTGCTATCTTGGTCGGTTGTTTATTGGATACAGAGCATTTGTCATTGACTATGCCGTCATAATCACTTATACGACGTTATATTTGACTATTACCCTTTAATGTCTTAGCTATATATAAGAATACCTTACGTACATATCTTTAACAATGGTATTGCAAATGAAGCAACCCAAACCAAATTTTTAAATGGTCCCTGGACTTAAGTTGGATGATGTGTTTTTGCTTATCAAAATTTGATTTGCTATCTCATTGCACGGAGTTGAACACGACCATTGATACTTTCATTTAATCTCGAATTTACCAAATCGAATACCCACCAAGCCCATACTGCTAGATCCAGCCTCTCTTTCCCTCTCTTTCCCTCTCTCTTCCTCCCTCTGATATATTGTTTCTGGGTTTTTTTTTCTGAAAAAATTAAAAAATAAAATAAAAAGGGGTGCCGCTAGGCTGACGGTCACCGTTATTCTTGAGAATAACGGTGGACTCCTAGCCATATATTCCAAATTCAGAGAGAGGGACAACCGAAAGGTCAAGTTTTGTCTTCTTTGTCTTATTTTAGCCTTTGTTTTCTTAAAGTTTTAGTTTAGGTTATGTGCAAATAATTTTGCAACAGTGATAGAAAATTGCTTCTATAAAAGTACTCCTCCGCCAAAAAAAAAAAAAAATGAAATATTCGCAATAATTTAAAGCATGCCTATTGTAATCAATCACATTAGAATGATCACTTAGCGCATAACACCTTGATTATCTAATAAATAATACCTCCCAATCCAAATGTCATATCTCATTAAATATTATAGATCCGTTTGTTCATGATATATTTAAAACAATATTCTATTTGAATATGTTTCTAAGCACAAATTTCAAATGATTTATTGGAATACTACATAAAATTCCATAAAGTTGCGGGTTAAAAAAAAGGCATACCTGCCTTAGATGCATATTGTAGAATTTTTGTGTATTATTTTTAAAAGAGAACTAATTTTTGAGAATTTGTCAATAGGATGAAAAATCATTATATAACTTGTTTACAAAGTCTGCAGACTCCAGGGAAAAACACGAATAAAAGAATTGTTTCTAGTTTGCATCATAGGAATCGGACAAACAAATGAGAAAGTTCCAAGCGCTAATTTTGTGGTCAATAATGGTCCATCACTCTTCGCACGAGTAATGGACCATTATGTAAGCATTATTTAAAAAAAAAATCTCAAATAAGGACCCAAAGTGAGCCTACTTTCTCAAATAAGAACCCGAAGTGACCGTTGTTCCAAATAAAGACCCGAAGTGGCTAACAAGTCTCAAATAAAGACCTGAACCCACCGGTCGGCCAAAATGTTCATCGGTCGGCGAGCGTATCCGGTGGCTGGAATATGGGCAATTTTGTCCTCAAAAAATTATAGATAGAAATTAACAAACCCTAAAAACAAAACCCTCAAACTCTTCATGTTCTTCTTCTTCTGCTGCTCTTCATCTTTTACATTCTTTGTCCCCTCTTGTTACACACGAATGTCTCAATAACAAAAAAGTGGCTTTATTCAATATTTGTCTTCTTCTTTGGAAAGAAACAAAGACAGAAAACAAAAGAAGAAGATGTGAAGAAACGAAGGTTGGGGTTTCTTGTTGTGTTTCAATTCATGTTCCATAAACAAAAAATTTCCATGCTCCAAGCGAGAGATGACAAAGAACGGAGAAGATGAAGAGCATAAGAAGAAAAATGTGAGAACCTGAAGAGTTTTTCTTTTTAGGTCAAAAGAACGTGAAGAGTTGGGAGGGTGGTTTTTAGGGTTTGTTAATTTCTATTTATATTTTTTTTGGACAAAATTGCCCATATTCCGGCCACCGGAAATGTCACACTCTCGCCGGCCGGTAAACATTTTGGCCAGTTGGCAAGTTCAGATCCTTATTTGAAACTCGTTAGCCACTTCGGGTCTTTATTTGGGACAATGGCTACTTCAAGTCTTTATATGAGAAAATAGGCTCACTTTGAATTCTTATTTGAGATTTTCCCAAAAAAAAAAAAAAAAAAAAAAACAACACTTCTTTCCTTCTTTCTTCTTCGTTGTAATTTCCATTTTCAATTCCGCCAATCCAGTCAATACAGCTGCCATACATACAGCTGGCCTTGGTTCCAAATTTCCAATCCGAGGTACTTTTCTATTTCCCGCCATAACTCCCAATCCTTGAAACTTCTCCGAGAGAGAAAGGAGGTGTGTTGATTGCGTAGCTGCTGCCGATAGCGGTGGTCGCTTTGACACCACCTCAAATTCGAATGTGCTACCAACCAAAAAAAAAAAAAAATCGAATGTGCTAGTCCTCTGGTACGATTGTGGTCGTGTGGTTGACTGCAAATCCGGGTAGTCCCATTGTTATAAGTGTAAAATAGCAAAATGTCAGGTCGTTTATGATCTTGGAATAGTCTTTTTAACTTACAAACACAAAATGAAAAGTTAATAGTTACTCATATCTTTTAGTATTATAGAAAAGTACACTATTTCAAAAACAAAATCACCAAAAAAAAAAAAAAGGATATGTGCTACACTATACGTGCATACGTGAGCTAATTCCGTAAACTCTCATAGTGTCATGAATCCATTTGCACACGAGGTCATCAATCCATCAAATTATATTTAAGGCATTAGGAGTGTGGTTCATTTAGGGATTAGTACAAGATCCCTCTCATTGCAAACATCTTTTGTAATTTTTTTATGAGTGATGTTCCCTCCATGACCATCACTTGATTTTAAAGAACGTCAAATATTTTTGGCTATCACCAATTAGAGGGAATACCAAAAAATTACCAAAAAATTCATAAATCTATTGCACTTATACTTCATAAACATTTCATTTTAACTAATCAAGTTCTAAACTTTTTAAAAATTTGCCAATATAATCCATCCAGCAAATTTTAGTCAGAAGTTGCTAATGTGGATACCAATCATCTTATATTACACAGCCAATGCTGACATTGACAATTTTTTGTAATTAGTTTTATTTTCGTTTTTTTCCCTTCTTCCTTCACCAGTCAAGCCCCAACTGTGGTAGGCAACTGACCATGGGTGGCAACTGGTGAAGGTCAGCCTTGCCTAGATCTGGCGAGGGGTGACCTAACCAGCCTTGCCAAGCTTTTAGCAAGGCTTGATCTCGCCAAATATGGCGAAGTGAGCATCATCCAAGGCTAGCGAGGTCAACCCTCGCCATATCCCAACGGAGTCTTCAATTTCCATCGCGAGCAGGACTTCCACAAGGTGCACATCTAATGAGGACGACTCCAGACTGTAAGCTGGTACTCTTCTGTTGAAGTCAAATGAGAGGGAACTCTTTTGTAAGTGCTAGTATGAACACTTGGAGGGGGGTGAATAGGTGTGAAGACAATTTTTCGCAAGGAACGGTAGAAATATTTTGCTTCTAAAACTAAGTCTGAAGAACAACAGACTTTGAGCGAGTTTAGACTTTAGTAGTTAAATAGAACTACGAAGAAAATAAAGAAGTTCAGGGAAGAGAATAAGAACACAAAATTTATAGTGGTTTGGCTTAGATCAAGTTTACGTCCACTCTATCACGCTAACAGTCTCTTGGCTGGATTCCACTAAGAATCAAAAGAGAATTTACTATCTTCCTATCTCGACTTCACAGTGAAGAGTCTCTACTGCTCTCTCACAAAGTCTCACTATAAGTTTCTCTCTCTTTTGTGTACAACTTTGAGCTCAGTATTTGGAGAAACAAGAAAATAGAAAGCTTCAGACTTTGAAATTTTTCTTTCACGCATTCTATCGAACAACTAGTGAGTCCACCTTAAATACTTCCTCATGCCATCTCGACCGTTGGCACTTTCCAAATGAATTATTCCAATCAACCCATTGGATAGAATCAATCAAGAAGATCTCAAGCCGTTTGAAGATTGTGATGAAAGCCCGTCAATCCTGTTTGCCCATACAATCAGGATATTGGTTTCCATAAGTAAACTCTTTCCATATTTACTTGCAATCCGAAAAGATTTGATATATATAAATTGATTCTAATTAAAATAATCAATCACGTAGGTGATATTTCCATCCAAAATGCCATATATAACTTGTATGAACCGAACTGTTGAACTAAGAAAGATAATCTTGCGTCTAGATGAGTCTTCTTTCTTCACTTGCATTTAGTCTGGAATTTGTCAGAGTGGGCAGACTTCTGATGTCAAACAGACTTTGATACTAAAGTCTGGCAGTCTTCAAACTTTGACATGGAAGTCTAGAAATCTTCAGGTTAGACTTTGGATAAGTTTTGTCAATTTCAAAACATCAAAGGAGTTTTCTCCAACAATCTCCTCATTTTTATGGTGATAAAACTTCCCTGCGGATTTAAAAACTTATAACCTGCAAAACAACACTTTAGTAGTAAATGATATCTAAAAAACAAATAGATAAGGATCTGGATAGCACCAATTCTGCAACCACAGAAAACATGTTAATCTTGAAAAATAGTCAAACACTAAGATTTAAACATCCACATCCATCTATAATCATCATCACAAAAGTTGTTGCAGATTATAAGAGTTACTAGTCAAACAAAATCAAATTTGCAAAAGGTTAAGTTCAAAAATAAATCTGCACATTCTCCCAATTTTTGTCAACACAAAAAGTGGAGAAAGTCAAAATAGAAAAGATATAAATTGAGTCAAGATTTTCAAGGAACTTGAACTAGTTGGAAATCCCCCATGGACTGCACTACCTCTTCAACCTTCTAGCACTGGAGATGAACATTCTTGACTTGAGTCTGAACAGTCTTTAGAATTTGAATAGTCTGATCATTATTGGCCATAGTCTGAGAGACTTGTTGATTCAGAGTTTGTACCTAAGTGTCCAAAAACTGTATCTTTCCGGTGTGAAAATCAAAAAAGGATCTCAAGGCGGTGTGAAGTTTATGGATCTCAATCTCCATAGCGTATTGCTAAGCTTTTACCTCCAAAATGAGTTCTATCATCCTTGGATAGTCGCCAGTCAGTTCAGTCTGTGCACTAGCTTCAGCGAATTAATTTCGTGGAGTCCAGAGTTGAGGGAACATCAACTTGTCTAGTTCCAAGATTTGGAGTAGATTCTTCAATGTCAACTTCAGGAAATTGAGAAGCATAGACATCCTCTGGGTCCACAGGAAATCGACTTATATCATCACTCGCAAAATGAGAAGAAGAAGTCCTTGTTTTCTCAACATCTCCCCCTGTTTTTGTGCCTACATGTGGAGAAGGGATTCCTTCTTCTTGTGTCTTCTCGTGTTCAAAACGAGAGTGATGTCCTTTCTCTGATCATACTTCTACTACCCCACTCATAGTTGCTTCTGAATCTTCAGACAATGTGATCGCAGCACCTTTCTTTCCAGAATGACCTTCTTCTACTTCAGTTCCTCCTCTTTCTTCTCTTTCTTCTTCTTCCTTCTCTGTTTCTTCTCCTTCTTCTTGCTCAGTTGCTTCTCTGTCTCCTCCTTCCTTTTCCTTTGGATACTCAAAACCAACAAAATCTTGAAGATTCTTTAAGGTAATTGCAGAAATTGTAAGATCATCTTCATCCTCTTCATCCTACAAGATGAGGGATCTTCTCTTCTTAACAGGTTCTTTCACAACTTCCTTGCCTTTCCTCTTTTTTGTAGCTGAATCTTCCTTGGTTTTGCTTGAGGACTCCTTCTTCAAATGCTCAATAACTTTGTTCAAATCCTTCAACCGCATCTTTGAAACCATCTTCAACCCTATGACCATAGGAGCAACAGTTCGAGAGCAAAGAGAGGCGGGAAACTAAATCTGAAAATGTCTAAACAACTTTGTAACTAGCGCTGAATAAGGCAACTGTCCTTTATCCTTCATAACTGTCCTATACATGTGCATGAGAATAGTATGAAAGAGTGAAAATCTCTTCCCATTGTAGATAGCAAACATCACTCTTGCTTCGAATCTGGAAACATCTATTTTTGATGCAACCTTTGGTCTGATGCAGTTAATGACAACTTTATGCAACAAAACATTCGAGGCTGACAGTTTGGAATAAGTGATGCTTCCTTCTGGTAATCTGTCCTTGATAAGAAATCTCGTTGCTTGACCAACTGAGACATTGATGGGTTGAAAACTACTCCTTTCCACCCCAAGTATGTCTACTAGTGTGTCAACATCCACCACATAGCCTCTATCACTCACAGTAAACTAGATTTAATTCTGGTTAAGAAAAGATAGATTCAAATAGAAAAAAGCAGTCAACTCTAGATATGCAACAATTGTTTCAAAACAGAAATTCTCAAGCTAAAGGAAAGCCAACTTTTCCCTTAAGTTCACCTCTATTGAGTCTAGAAAATCAAAATCAACAGTTCAAGAGTTCATCACCCCTCTCTTCAGCATTTGGTTGTAAATTTTTTGTGTTCCTTAGAACGAAAGAGTTTCGTTCTATTACCCTGTTCATTAGCAACCACACTCATTCTTGGTTGAAAGTTCAAAAACATCCTTTCATCATCATCTTTGTTTTCAGAATGCTTAGCACTAAACCTAGGGTCAGCAGGAAAGTTAGGAAAAGCTTCATCTACCGCTCATTTTGGTGCTATTCCTAACCGTTCCATCGTTCTCAAAAACAACATTTCATTCCTATACCCGCGTTCTCTTAGAAAATCAGTAATAATGGACATTGGGGAACCACCCTTTTTCAGATGACCATAAAGCTTATAAAGAACCTGGGGGATTAAAGTTCTTAGAGGAACGGCATCTTGCTCGACTTCCTCTTCCAATGGTTGGCACAGAGGATTTTGTGAAGTCTTCTTTAGTGATATCGAAATGTGTCTGCCCTTCTAGCACATTCCGAGGTCCTTTGCTTGCAATCTGAGAGGATTTCCTTTGGTAAGACATCTCTACAAGCTTGGAGGATTTCACAGACAAGTTCAAGTAAAGAAAAGATGGAAACTTGGAGAGCAAAAGTCAAGGGAGTAGAGAGTCTGTATTTTAGGGTTTAGAAACAGTGTGTTCGAATGAAATACTAGAGAGTATATAAAGAGAATGGAACGGGGTATTTGAAACGTCACAATAAAATGCCTTTTCAGAACAATTTTAAAAAGGTAACTTAAAAATTCAAAATCCAAAAATTTTCAAAGAAATAATTATTTCTAAAAATAAATTAGGCAAGCGACGATTCAGATAATCATATATTTTCATTCCAAAAATTAAAATACCTGGATTCAAGACATTCTCTTACAGAAGTAGCTTCAGGACATTTTGAGTCTGATCAACTTCAGGCTTTACTCCAGAGGAGAAGTAATATTCAATTTGGTGTAAATAGACTCAAATAGATCTTTCTCCAAAGGCTTTGTAAATATGTCTGCCAACCGATTCTTCGAATCAATGAACGGAATTATAATCTCCTCATTCTGGATATGATCCCTTATGAAATGGTTTTAAATCTCTATATGCTTCACTCTTGAATGAAGAATTGGATTCTTGGTGAGATCCATAGCATTGGTGTTATCGCATCTGATCTCGGCACACGATTCTTCAATTCCAAAATCTCTCAGTTGTTGTCTTATCCATAGAATTTGAGAGCAATAGCTCCCAAGAGCGACATACTCTGCTTCTGCTATTGATAAAGTTACAGTACTTTGCTTTCTTGAGAACCAAGATACCAGCATATTTCCCAGCAGTTGACAGGTTCAAGAAGTACTCTTTCTATCCACTTTACAACCTGCTAAATCAGCGTATGAATATCCAAGAAGAGTAAAGTCTCCTTCTTTTGGATACCACAGACTCAGCTTTGGAGAAGTTGCCACATATTTAATGATGTGTTTTGCAGCACTTAAGTGAGATTCTCTTGGATCATACTGAAATCTAGCACAGACATAAACACTAAATAAAATGTCAGGTCTAGAAGTAATAAGGTAGAGAAGTGAACCGATTATGCTTCTGTATAGCTTCTGATCTACTTTCTTCCCTTCTTCATCCTTGTCCAGTTTCAAAGATCTCAACATTGGTATCTCTGTCTTCTTGCAATTTTCCAATCCAAATTTCTTGATGAGATTTTTTGCATATTTCTCTTGATGAATTAATATACCTTTCTTTGATTGTTTAATTAGTAATCTTAGAAAGAAAGTTAACTCACCCATCACACTCATTTCGAATTCATCCTACATAGATCTAGAGAATTTCTTGCATAGATTTTCTTTAGGAGAATAAAAAATAATATCATCTACATAAATTTGTACGAGCAAAAAATCTTTTCCTTCTCTCTTTATAAACAGAGTAGTATCAACATTTCCCTTTGCAAAACCATTTTGAGTTAAAAACTTACTCAACCTTTCATACCAGGCTCGAGGTGCTTGCTTTAGTCCATACAAGGCATTTTTCAATCTGTAGACTGAGTCTGGTTTCCTTGAATCTTCAAATCCAGGTGGTTGTTCCACATAGACTTCTTGTATAAACCCATTCAAGAATATGCACTTTTGACATCCATTTGAAATAACCTTAAATTTTTATAACAAGCAAAAACAAGTAATAATCTAATTGCTTCTAACCTTGATACTGGTGTATAGGTCTCGTCATAGTCTATCCCTTCTTCTTGTGTATATCCTTTTTCCGCGAGTCTTGCTTTATTTCTGACCATTTTTCCTTTTTCATCCATCTTGTTCCTGAAAACCCACTTCGTTCCAATCATGGATTTTCCTTTGGGTTTTGGAATTAGCTCCCATACATCAGTGATGTTGAATTGTCTGAGTTCTTCATGCATAGCTTCTATCCAGCTTTCATTAGACAAGGCTTCGTCTACACCTTTTAGTTTTATTTCAAAAACAAGTGCAATAACACTGGACTTTCTCTTCTTTTAGATCTGGTGCAAATTCCTTCATCAATGCTGCCAATGATGAGTTCTTTGGGATGACTTGACTTATGCTTCCAGTTGCTGCTTGGTTTGAAAGATTGTTGATCCTTTGCTTCAGTTGAATCTTCTTGATTTGCTTGTTGCTGTTCTCCAGAAGTCTGAATCTCTTCAGGGGAAGTATACTTTGTAAGGTCTAGAGCAGGTTCAGACTCTTCAAGTTGAGTCTGATCTGGTAGATTTTGCACGTATTAAAACTTGACGTTCATAGATTCTTCTACAAATTGAGTCTTCTTGTTAAAGACTCTATAGGCTTTGCTTGTAGTTGAATAGCCCAGGAAGATTCCTTCATCTGATTTCTCCTTGAATTTTCCAAAACGATCATTCGCATTCTTTAAAATAAAACATTTACAGCCAAAGACATGAAAGTAGGAAACAGTCGGCTTCTTTCCTTTATATACTTCATAAGGAGTTTTATCTATGATAGGTTTCAAGAATACTCTATTGATAATATAGCAAGCAGTAGAGACTACTTATGTCCAAAATCGAGAGGATATCTTGCTTTCTATCAAAAGAGTTCTAGCCATCTCATGTAAGGATCTGTTCTTCCTTTCCACAACCCCATTTTGTTCTAGAGTGTATAGAGAAAAAAAAACATGTTGAAAACCAAATTCATCACAGAACTTCGCAAAATCTTAATTTTCAAATTCACCTCCATGATCAGTTTGTATGCTTGAGATCGCATAACCCTTTCATTCTGAACCTTCTTTGCAAACTTTGAGAAATAAGAGAAGACTTCAAACTTACTTGTCAGAAAATAGACCAAAATGAAGCGAGAGTAATCATCCACGATTACTAGGCAATATTTCTTTCCACCAATACTCCGAGTTCTAGTTGATCTGAAAAGGTCCATATGAAGCAGCTGTAGAGCTCGACTGGTAGAAACTTGATTCATAGGTTTAAAGGAACTTATGATCTGTTTTCCCAAGACACAGGGAGTGCATAACTCATTCTTCTGGTAAATTAGATTAAGAAGTCCTCGAACAAGCTTCTTAGAAGAAATATTGGCAATCTGTTTCATATTAACATGACCAAGCTTCCGATGTCACAGACTTACTTCATCTTGAATAGAAATAAGACATTGAGAGCTTTCTAGGTTTACATCCAGAAGATATATGTTGACATGCCTTCGACCAGTAAAAGATTGAGAGAAGTCTTGACTTGTTCCAGAACAAATGTCTTCTTGGAAGTTTATTCTGAAACCAGTATCACAAAGCTGACTTATATTCAGCAAATTGAAGTTCAAACATTCCACCAAGGAAACATTGTTAATGGTCAGGTTTCCAATTTTCACGATTCCACATCCTACTATTTTTCCTTTGTTATTTCCTCCAAAAAAATACTTTTCCACCATTTAGTCTAACAAGCTTTATGAAGTAGCTTGAGTCTCCTGTCAAATGCCTCAAACAGCCACTATCCAAATATTATTTGATCTTCCTTTTAATAGTGACCTGTTATCAAAAGAAAAAATCAAATTTTCTTTGGTACCCAAATTTTCTTGGGTCCAAGAGAGTTAGTATTAAAAACAGTCTTAGCCCAATCCTTCTTAATTGGTCTCCAAACCTTGGGACATTCTTTCTCGAAATGTTCTGAGTTGTTACACTTTGAACATCTAAGTACACTTCAGCCAACAGGTTTTTTACAAAAAAATTTTGAAAATGATTTTTGTAAAATGCCTTTGCAAGTCTTTGTTTAATTATTTCTTCTATTTTGGGAAAATCAATTAATGGAACAATTTCTGAAGTCATACCTAAACTAGATTTGTTAAAATAAGGTATTTGGACTAAAAGAATTTTCTCTAGTTTTTTCGATCCTTTTGAAAATCTTTTTATAATGTTTGAAATATCTCTTTTCAAAATAGTATTTTCTTTTGAAAGAGAATCAGAATTTTCTTTCAAATTATCAAAATTTGTTTGCAGACTTTCAAATTTTTCTTTCCAAGAAACTTCATGTTGCCTAAGCTTAGAATTCTCCCTTTTTTAGTTCAGAAATCATTTTAAGAGAGAATTTGAGACTAAAACAAAATTCATCTATGTATTTAGAGACTTTGATATGAATTTTTAAATTACTAACCTCAATTTCTTTGTCTGAATTTGAATCAGAGTCTGTTTCTGATTCTGAGTCTGAGTCAAAATAAGCCATCAGACATATGTTGACATATTTTTCTTCGCTTTCCTCACATTCTATGTCACTCCAAGTTTCAACTTTGAGTTTTTCCTTTCTTCTTCTTCAACAGTGGACAATTTAGCTTGATATGCCCATTTTTCTTGCATTCAAAGCATATCACATCTTTGCTGGTTTCATTGTCTTATGTCGATTTCTTCTAGAAATTTTGCATGCTTTGCTTCTTCCAATTGAATATTCTTCCCTTTTTATTCAGCTTTTTGAATTTCTTGATCATAAGCGCTAGCTCCTCATCGCCCATATCATCATCTGAATCTGTATCATCACAATCAATGTTAGACTTTAAAGCAATTGACTTCTTATCTTTAGGATCTTCTTCATCATTTATTTGCTCTACTTCGTATGACTGAAGCGTGCCTATGAGTTCATCAACTGATAAAGAGATAATCCTCTGAGTTTCTCTAATTAAAGTCTTCACATGATTCCAATCTTTCAAAAGCCCACGCGGCAGTTTATTGACTTTCATTGGTCTTGAGATTGGCTGACCTTGATGTTTATTGACTTTCATTGGTCTTGAGATTGGCTGACCTTGATGCGCCAGCCCACGCGGCAGTTTATTGACTTTCATTGGTCTTGAGATTGGTTGACCTTGATACGCCAGGTCATTTATAATCTCTGTAAAGCAACTGAACATATTAGTTATAGATTCTCCAAGCTTCATTCTAAAGGCTTCATATTGTCCAAGCAAAATGTTAATTTTGGTTTCCTTCACACGGTCAGTCCCTTCGTAGGTAACATGTAATATGTCCCTACTATTTCACAAGAAGAAATTCGATTATATTTAGTGGGAGATAAGGCACAATACAAAGAATAGATAGCTTTTGCGTCAAGAGCTTGTCTCTTGGTAATTTCAGCTTGTGTTGTCTCATCAGCATTAATAACTTCTTTCCCTTTATCTAAGGTTGATGTTGCTTTAGGATTGATCCATTTTTCAACAACATCCCATTCCAGGGGATCTCTCGATCTTAGAAATGTCTTCATCTTGTTCTTCCACACATTGTACTCATTCCCATCAAAGTAAGGAGGTCTGATGTTGCTTTAACCTTCAACCAATCTTGGAACCAAAATACTAGCCATAGAGGATCTTTAGCTTAGAAATAAAACACTTCAATAATTGAGCACACACACTCCGACACCAATTGTAAGTGCTAGTATGAACACCTAAAGGGGGTGAATAGGTATAAAGACAATTTTCCACAAGGAATAGTAGAAGTATTTTGCTTCTAAAATTGAGTTTGAAGAACAACAGACTTTGAGCGAGTTCAGACTGTAATAATTAAATAGAACTACGAACAAAATAAAGGAGTTTAGGAAAGAGAATAAGAACACATAATTTATAGTGGTTCAACTTAGATCAAACCTATGTCTACTCTCCCACGCTGATAGCCTTATGATTGGATTCCACTAAGAATCAAAAGAGAATTTACAATCTTACTATCTTGACTTCACAATGAAGAGTCTCTAGTGCTCTCTCACAAAATCTCACTATGAGTCTCTCTCTTTTGTGTATAACTTTGAGCTCAATATTTGGAGAAACAAGAAAATAGAAAGCTTCAGACTTTGAAATTTCTCTTTCACACACTTTGTCGAACAACTAAAGAGTCCACATTAAATACTCCTTTATGCTTTCTCGACTCTTAGCACTATATAAAGGAATTCTTTCAATCAACCCGTTGGATAGAATCAATCAAAGAGATCTCGAGCCGTTTGAAGATTGTGATAAAAGCTCGTCAATCATGTTCGCCCATACAATTAGGATCTTGATTTCCATAAGTAGATTCTTTCCATATTTACTTGCAATCCGAAAAGATTTGATATATTTAAATTGATTCCAATGAAGATAATCAATCACGTAGGTGATATTTCCATCCATAATGCCATATATAACATGTACGGACCGAACTCTTAAAGTAAAAAAGATAATCTCGCGTCTGGATAAGTCTCTTTCTTCACTTGCGTTCAGTCTGGAATTTATCAAAGTTGACAAAATACTTATGTCGAACAAATTTTGACACTAAAATCTAACAGTCTTTAGACTTTTACACAGAAGTCTGGAAATTTTCTAGATAGACTTTGGATAAGTTTTGTGAACTTCAAAACATCAAAGGAGTTTTCTCCAACATCTTTGACTAACGCGCAGCGGAGTCCTCAATTTCCATCATGTGCACTTGCAGGACTTCTGGAAGCTGCACCTTTGAAAAATAAGACAAATGAGACGCCGTCTTTGACTGACGCACAGCGGAGTCCTCAATTTCTTTCACGTGCAGGACTTTCGCAACTTGAGCAAAGCATGTACACCAAATATCTCAGTAGAAAAAAGAGGAGAGAGATTTCTATAAAGAGGAGAGAATAACTCAGTTATTGTCATCGCCCTCTACTCTCCATTAACACCTCGCCTTCTCAGAAAAACAAGCGATGTGGATTATCGGAACGTTCGTGTCGGGACTGGCCATCGCATGGCTCGCTCACTGGGTTTACAAGTGGAAGAACCCTAAGTGTGGCGGCGTTCTTCCTCCCGGTTCTTTGGGGCTTCCTCTCATCGGTGAGACCCTTCAGTTGATGGTTCCTAGCTACTCGATGGACCTCAACCCATTCCTTAAGAAGAGAATACAAAGGTACTCACAAGATCTCATTCCCCATTTCACAGTCAAGATGCCGACTTTATTTTGAAATTCTCGACGATGAGTAGAGATGCCCTCTGGTTTGCTCTTTTGATGCAGGTACGGCAAGACATTTCGGACGAGTGTGGCGGGTCGAGCAGTTGTAGTGTCGGCCGATCCAGGATTCCGCCATTTCGTTGTTCAGCAGGATGGCAGGCTGTTTGACTCATGGTCTCTGGACACATTCGCAAAGATTTTCGCACAAGAGAGCGAGGGCAGCACCAACATCCCGAACGTCCACAAGTACATCCGAAGCACGGTTCTAAAGCACTTCGGCGTGGAGGGCCTCAGGGAGAAGTTGCTTCCCTTGATGGAAGAAGTGTCTCGAGTGACCATAAAGAGTTGGTTAGGCCAAGAATCCATCGACGTAAAATATGCCACTGGAACCGTAAAGACCAAATCCTTGGATCAAAACACTCTTGAATCGCTTTTTCCCTTATTTTCTAAGAGGGGTGATGGAAGAATCTAACACGCATTTGCTTTTGATGTTCTTGCAAGATGGCAATTGGATTCGGTGCAAAGCAACTGCTAAGTTATGGTCCTAAACAATCGTCAGAGAAATTTTTTGATTTATTCTTTGCATTTATCCGGGGGCTTATGTCAATTCCTTTTAACATACCGGGTACATTACATTACAAATGCTTGAAGGTAAAGTGAACTGATATGTTTGTTAGAATTTGATTTATACTATACAAAAAAAAAAAAAAAAATTAGTATCAAGTTTAAATCTGCGCAGGACCATAAAAAGGCGTTGTCAATCATTCGAGAGATCGTAAAAGAGCGGTTTTCTTCGCCAGAGACCCCCTACAACGACTACCTTTCTCACATCATGGCAGATATGGGCAAAGAGAAATTCCTGACAGAGGATTCCATGGTTCAGCTTATATTTACGCTTCTTTGGGTCAGCTTTGATTCTCTTTCGACAGCACTGACATTAGCTCTAATGTTCCTCGAAGAGAATCCTAAAGCATTGCAAGAAATCACGGTATGCTTTTCTAACTACATGCTAAATTGCACATAATGGAATTTCTTTGAACATTTTAAAGCGGGTTTTTGCTCATGTCTTTTCCAGGATGAGCACGATGCCATAATACAGCAAAGAGAATTAACAGACTCCTCGATCACGTGGAAAGAATACAAGTCAATGCCTTTCACTCTTCATGTATGCAATCTAACCAACTGGACAAATTTTTCGCACAGTCAAAAGTCTTTTTCTAACGTTGGTATTGAAAAAACCAGGTAATACATGAATCACTAAGGTTGGGAAGCCTCTCACCAGGAATGTTGAGGAGGACAAAAAGGGATGTAGAATGGAACGGTAGGCCAGTTCTATGATAATCGATTCATGCGTTTTCTGTTTGAGTCAAGAACGTCGATGAGCACTTTGATCCCTGAACCATATTTACAGCATTGATGACAGTCAGATGTCTTTGCAGGATTCACGATTCCAGCAGGCTGGGGAGTCTGGATATCCACTACCGCTTTTCACTTTGATCCCGAGACATACAGAGATCCTACGACGTTCAATCCATGGCGCTGGAAGGTTGAATTTGAGAAGAATTTTGATTTACACATGGGGAACCTAAAGTTCGGGACAAATGAACAAGATTAAACAAGTCGTGCATAGGAACTTTTATGGTCGCAAGTGATGTTGATATCGAATACCTATAAATGCCGCCCTGTAACTGACTTGTTTAGGGCTTTCGAAATCCAGGACTGCAAATCGGATGCTCTGCTCAAGAATTTCATGCCTTTTGGATCGGGAATGAAACAATGTGCTGGTGCGGACTACACGAGAGTTTTCTTGGCAACTTTCCTGCACGTCTTGGTGACGAAATACAGGTATTTGTCTCCCGTTTTCAGACACCAACATCCTGAAAAAGATCATCGGCTCGATGGCCAAAAGCCATGCGGTTCCTAACATTTTTCTCTCTGTTGGAATCTGATCAGATTTATAAAGGTCAAGAGAGGTCTAATTCGCAGAAATCCGATTCTAAATATCGGGGAAGGCTTGCACATCAAGGTCATGGAAAAATAGAAAGGAAACTGCTTCCACCCTCTCACGAGATCACAACTTTGTTGGCTGTTATGATATGGTTGTAATGATATGGTTTCAATGTTTTATCTCTCGACAAATTTCCCAAGGGGCTCAAAAGTTTCTGGACCAAATGTTTGTGATGTCAACACACAGCCCTTAATCTGGGCCTACACATAAAAGAAACTAATGGCCCGAATCAAGCCATACAACCACACTCAACCAATAAAGTCCACCCGATAAAATGCTTAAAGAAGCCCGTCGATCATAAAATTTATAACTATACAATTGGCCCACAAAACCCATTGATGGAATGTCCGAAAAATTCATCAATCGTGATTCACGATTCGTGAGTCTCAAATAGATAGAGGCTAAGTGGAGTAAACATGAAAGGAAGTTGAAGTCTGAGTCAAGAGGATTTCATCGACCAATGGATACCTGTAGCTAAAGGAACTGAAGTGTTTATAAGTCATCATCGAGAAAGTGCTTAAGCCAAGAGGTAGTTGGAGATTCTCACGGAGAAAATTAGAATGCATGACGGAATGGCTTATTGAAGGTGCAGGATGAATCAAAGTTTGTATACATACCTGCGTACACAGGCACAAGCATATCTGAACATCTCTCCAGAAATTCAAAAGAAATGGAAGCCATTTGCATAATTATCTGATCGCGCAGGCTTGCGTGCTGGAAGACTAGTTTATAATAAATGAATGTCACTTTGAAGGGGCACCCGAGGGTGTTGGAAGACTAATTTATAATAAATGAATGTCACTTTGACGGGCACCCAATGGTTATCTGCAGTTAAGCAACCAACAGTTACGATGTCTCATGTTATCTAATTTCGAATTCATCAAATGCAGAAATTAATTTCAAACTCAACACTTGCAGAAAATAAGTTCAATTTAAGCCCAAGATTCCCAACCGTCTAATCAAGAGGAACAGCATTATAGTCCATTCAATGCTTTCAGGTCCATTAAGGAGCCCAAACACTAAAACAATGCTTATTGTAATGCATACAAAACACTTTATCTTTCTCTTACTTGCCAATGTTGAAGTGGGACTTGTTCCTAAGTTCATTAACATTACAAACTAGACTAGCTCTACAAGCCACGATTTCTAATTTTACGAGTAGATCAATCTCCGCACCATCCATGCTTGTGCCACCGATCAAATTTAATCTTACATCTTACCCCATTTCCACAAAACTCCTTTTTAAGCTTGCGCTCGTATAGCTCAAAAGTAAATCCTACTGGGCGGGTCACATGATAACTCATTATCATCAGAAGTATCTTGCCTTTTCCTCACCATGCATCACGAGGAACTTGAGTTAAAAGACAGGTGAAAGTTCGAGTGAGCCTCGGATAAATCGGAGTTAGAATAGAAGCGGACAAAAAAACATGGAGAAGACCTGCTTTTCCAAGAAAAAAGTTGGGAGAGAACATCTGGGAAGAATATTCTTCGCATAGATTCACCGCACTAATGACTTTTAACCCCCACAGCCTTGTTGCGAAGAGCTTGGGCAACTTTCTCGGACTTTCTCGTGGCAGACGAGGAAAGTGTTAGGTAGGCATACGGGGGTTGTTGGTCTCTCAGAGCTTGCTTGAGCCAAGAACATGTCAGGCTGACTATTAATAATAAAAACCCTAGAGGCCACAGAAAAAGGGCGGAGGTAGGTCTTGTCGAATTCTAATATGGGGGCTTTGAAGGGTTGCTTAGTTTGGTGGGAATTCATTTCAATTTTAATTCTTTGGAGGTGAGGGCGTGGGTGTGGTTGGTCTCTTTAACTTCATGAAAGGTTGTTGAGAATCGCCATCTTTATGTTTACATGTGCACCTATATTTGTACATAGACATGACGTGCTGGCGGCAAGTAGAGCTCGTGTCCTAATTTCATGTCCTCACAGCTGAACTCCGGTCCGAAAAAAATTTATTCCATTGCAAAGGAAGGAAAAAGAGAAGGCCTCTTTTTGCAAAGTTGTTTTTCTCGTCATTTTATTCATATACGCACATACGTATACACTCTATAAAGTTGTCACTAAGGCCCCGTTTGTTTGTGTTTTTTTTTTGTGTTTTTAAACATTTTTCTGTTTTTTTGTTCTGGGAACAAAAGGAAGCAAAGCGTTTGGACGCGTTTCTGTTCCTTTTTGTTCTTTTTGTTCCAGGAACAAAAAAGAGCAGAAAACAAGAAACACAAATTTTGTGTTTCTTGTTTCAAACACAAAATGTAAACACTTTTTTTTTTCTTTTTCTCTTATTTTTGTTCTTCTTTCTTTTGGCCGGTCGCCGGCCTCGGCCATGGCCGGCGACCGGCCGACGAGGGCCGGGCGGCCTCGCCCGGCCACGGCGAGGCTCGCCGGCCCCGGCGAGCCGACGCTCGCATCCCCCGGCGAGGCCGAGGCTCGCCGTAGCCGGGCGAGGGTCGGCCTCGCCATGGCCGGGCGAGCTCGAGCTCGCCAGGCGGCCGGCGAGCCTCGGCCTCGCTCAGCGGTGGCCGGCAACAGGCCGCGCCGCCCGCCGCCGGGCGAGCTCGGCCTCGCCGGATCAAGGCGAGGCCGACCTCGCGCCGGCACAGGCGAGCTCGATCTCGCCCAGATCCGGCCTCGAGCTCGCCAGCCGGCGAGGCCGAAGCTCGCCCGGCGGCGGCGAGCCTCGGCCTCGCAGCGGTGGCCCGAGGCGCGCCTCGCCCGCCGGCCCCGGGGCGAGCTCGGCCCTCGCCCGGCCCGTCGGGCCAAGGCCTTGGCCGGCGACCGGCCAAAAGAAGAAAAAAAAAAAAAATGAAAAAGAAAAAAAGAAAAAAAGGAAAAATAAGAAAAAAATAGAAAAAATAAAAGAAATAAAAAAATTATCCAAATTTACCAAACATATTTCTGTTTATTTTTTATTCCCGAACAAGTTTACCAAACGCGTATTTTGTTCAAAAATTGTTCCCAGGAACAGAAATACTTTTTCTATTTCGTTCCCCGGAACAATTTTAAATGTAAACACAACCAAACGCGCCCTAAATCTCCGTTTACTCTATAAAAAGACGAATGATCTTCAGTAAATAAAATGAATTCACACATCTCAACTTGATCATGTTCTTGTTTAATTACACCATAATTTGTTTACAATCTATTATATGAAGATTGTGTTCACGTGATGTAAATAAGAATATTACATTGCCGTGCTTAAGGAATATTATTGTTTGCGCCTAAGAAAAAAAGAAGAAATAATTCATGTCGATGGTATGTTTAAGGGCGGAGACATTCCTTTGACAAGAACATCCTCAATTTATGAACTATGGTGCTCTAGGAGGAAGGCTGGATATTATATGATTCAAAAAAATTCTCATCATAAATGGTTGTGTGTGTACTTTCTTTTATCAGCAAAGTCTCCTGAATAAATAAATCAAAGCATGACGTACGATAAGTCTCTTTGCATCTCATTATATTGCTAAGGTCAAGTCGTCGCAATGTACATACGTAAAGTCTAAACCATGTATTAGACGGCCTTTCAAGCTTCATAAGGCTCAATTAGTCTAAACCATGCATGGGTGATGCGACGCATGTTCAAAGAGAAAAGACATTTTGTTTGATTATCTAAATGATTAGATAAGATCATGCCAAGAAAAATAAATTATGTTATAAAGAAATTATTGACAATTATCACCGCTGAATTTCATAGTATATAACTTAGATAATGTACATATCATAAAAAATTAGTCACTTTCGATTTCCATTTTTCGACTATTGCACTTTTTTTTCGCTATTTCTAATTTATCAATGCACAAACATGTTTTCTTTTTTTTTTGGTAAAGATGCACAAACATGTTTGTACCTCCTTTTATTGAAAAATTAATTAATATTTCGAAAGTCTAAATATCCGTATTGAATAATAATTTGCTTTTCTACATTCTAAGTCTCTGTTCGGAAGAGGAGAAAGCTTGAATGTAATGAAAGTTCCAAACGCATACCAAATTAATTATGAACAAATTTGCATTGCACCTTATATTAGGTGAGAAAAAAAAATTAAAAATGGTGTCATTTACAATCCATTGTCCTTATATAGAAAATGGAGATGAGGGATGTAATTCTGATTTTATTTTCATTTTCTGTCCCCTCCCAGACAAGTAAAATAATAAATTTCACATTTTGTTCAGATTTGACTTCCAATTCTTTGAAACTATGTACAAAGAAAAAAAAAACTCTCATTATCTCTTCTCATTCCTTTTCACTTCTTGAATTAGCTTCGTCACCTCTTTTAAATCACTCACTATAATGTAAAACAATTAAGAGTGAATTTATTTCACAAAAAAATTCAAGATGCATAGAACATTATTTTCAAAAATAATGAATTATATCGCTTACAAAAATAATTAAATGAATTATATTTTCACCATCCACGAAAATAGTTAGTTATGAATATTTATCGATAATAAAAATATTTTCCGTTAACTAAAATTTCTAAGGGATATAATCAATTATTTTTCGAAAAACATTTTTAAAATCTCAAGCTTTTCGTGAAATGAGCTATTTATTGATTTTTTCACAATAAAATGCAAACAGGCCCCACAGAAAACAGTCGTTGCCAAACCAAATGTCAAAGACTGAAACAGTAGGCGCCCGAAGGGAGAGCTCAAGCAGGAGGAAGCAGTGCACGATCCGCCCGCAAAGCGTTCGTCTCCGCTTTTATATAAAAAGCCATGCTTGCCAACTGTTATGAGAGAGAAGCACATTGCAAAAACAGAAGCAAGGAAGAAACTTTGTCAATACCCAGTTTCGGTTTTGCGCATCTGAGACGTAAAACACCCGACAGACAAGCAACTGGAGCGATTTCTTGTGCGGGAGATGATGTAATACGAGCGCCCTCTGCCCCTGTCGCGTGCCGTCAATTTGGAGGAAAGAGAGTTGGGACAGTTAGCTCTGAGTTAACCCATCTGCATCCCCTTCTCCGTCCCCCCCTTTTCTCGTAATAAACTCGAGCCCAGCTGCGGGAATTTGTACCCTCTTTGTGTCCTCCTCGGTATATCCGCTCGGCCTATAAAAGAAAGGTGCGATCTTGGCGCCGATTCCATTCCAATCGAGCTGATCCTTCGCTTCCCCTTCGATTCTTCTCGCATTTCGGTTCCGGGGTCGCGGAGCTTTTTCGGGTTCTTTTCCGTTCCTCTTCGTTCCGGGTAAGATCGAATTTTCTCAGTTTTGTTGGAGAGATTTTTTAGCTTGTTGAAGCATTCGTTGTGTGCATTTGTAGCTTGCTTGTTGTGGGGAATTTTCATTTTCAGTTACTCGGAAATCGTCTGGCTTTTCTGGGGCCATCACTGATTCGAGTTCTGGAGCTGAAAGCTCAATATGGGGAAAATTCTTGGACACTTTGTTCTGTTATATGGCAGAATCTTTTCTTGATGGCCTATTGATCCGGGTATTTGGCTATAGTTTTGATATGCCCATCCATTAGGGAGCTCCTTCCGGTTCACTTATTGCTTCTTTGGAAGTTGTCTGTGCTGTCCATTTCTTTTTTTTGTTTTGTGGGGTGGGGTGTGGGTTGTTTCTGTTACATGTGTAAATTACTGCGCAGCGTATGAGCGACGACTTTGATCTCTGTTCATTAGGAAAATACCCTTTTGAGGATCACTTGTTTTAAAGTTTTTTTTCTTTTCTTTTCTTTTCTTTTCTTTTCTTTTGAGTGATCATACTTCAACAGCAGCATACTCTGTACTAGTGCTGTCTAAGAAACAGAAAGAGAACGACAATCATGACAATTTTGTTCCACACTTGGTTCTTTTAAAACATAATGCTTATGATTTTGCATGGTAAAAGATAATTCTCCTATGTATACTTATGTCATGATGGTTTTCTCTGACTTTCAGAATGGCCGCTGCTGTATTTAATCAAGCAAGTGGAATTGTTCAGCCTCATGGCTGTCTCAACAAATCTTCCAACCATCAGGAATTGGGCAGTGTTTCATTCAGATTTTCTCAGAAAGTTCTTAATTTTGAAGCTAGTCAGTCAATGCGAGGAACTCGGGCTTCCGACGTAAGGAACTCCTCTGCTGCTAGAGTTTCAGGCCAAGCTCCGGTGCTTGATCCAGTTATAATTCCCTCAAAGAGTGATTCCACAGAGCCCAAGAAAAAATCAAGTACGACCCTGTCATTAAGTCTAATGTAGATCTAATAATCTGTGTGGTGTGGACGAGTTGCATGTCCTACTCGAAGAAACTCATAGTGTAGCTTGTATAGTATCTTCTCGATTCTTTGTACAACAGGAGGGAAAAACTTAAGTAGTTCATTGTTTCATGCAAATCTAGTATCTTCAAATGACATTCAAACAGCAGCATTATTTATGAGTAATTTGATTTCTATTGCAGGTGAAGCAGCTCTTATATTGATTCGGCATGGTGAGTCTTTGTGGAATGAAAAGAACCTATTTACAGGTTGTGTAGACGTACCACTTACCAATAAGGGTATAGAGGAAGCAATTCATGCTGGACAAAGAATTAGCAACATACCTGTCGACATGATTTTTACGTCGGCACTGATTCGTGCGCAGATGACAGCGATGCTTGCCATGACTCAGCACCGTTGTAAAAAGGTAACTAAGCAAAGTCATTTGTTTACGTGGCAGAAAGAAAGAAGGAGATCAGGAGCATATAGTCAATGAAGCTAAAGTGGCTTATTAATGCATGTCATTATCTGATCAAGGCATCCTTGCAGAATCCAGATAGAGCAGTTTCCCCATATTTAGAAGAAATTTGTTACAATTACACTTAATCGTATCAGTAATTGGTACTTTACCTGCCTACAGGTGCCAATCATCTTGCATGACGGGAGTGAGCAGGCTAGGTTATGGAGCGAAATCTTCAGTGAAGACACAAAGGAACAATCCATTTCTGTCATAACAGCTTGGCAATTAAATGAAAGAATGTAATATTGGTGGTCCTACACATATGAATAATTTCTTCTGCCATTATAGGCTTAACCTTTGTGCAACATATTTTGTTCAGGTATGGCGAATTACAAGGTCTGAATAAGCAGGAAACAGCAGAAAGATACGGAAAGGAACAAGTTCACGAGTGGCGTCGAAGTTATGACATTCCTCCTCCCAATGGGGAGAGTCTGGAAATGTGTGCCGAAAGAGCTGTTGCTTATTTTAGAGATAAGGTATCTGACTGCCTTCCTCTGTTTCCTGTTCGGGACAGTGAAATATATCTGTTTGGTGTAGTATCTTACAGCAAGTTCCACTTTGCAGATAGAACCTCAACTTCTAGCTGGGAAGAACGTTATGATTGCTGCCCATGGGAATTCTTTGAGGTCCATCATAATGTACCTTGACAAATTAACTTCCCAGGAGGTGATACAACAACCTTACTCACTGATTTTATGATTTTGTGATCTTATGTAACTGAAAAAATGGCTTTGTTTTATCAACAGGTTATAAGTCTAGAACTATCAACAGGTGTACCGATGCTATACATTTTTAAAGAGGGTAAATTCATTAGGAGAGGAAGTCCCTCGGCACCTACGGATGTTGGAGTATATGCATATACTAAGGTATGCTTGTTCCTTTATGTGGTATTCTTTCAACTGTGGACCTATTTTTTCTGAACACGTTGATCCAGAAGTAGATTGATTAGAAAAATTACTGTCAAATCCACTTATTCATCTAGTGTTTGACCATATGATACATATGCATGTTCGCTAGATCAAAGACGCACTCAGATTTGATGTAGCATCACTATTCTTCGTAGACTGGGAGTGAAATTAGTTATAAAACAAGTAGGATGCTCTCTTGCATAGAAGTTAGCTGACTCCATGTTCTTGTCTATTGATTAGTGAGACTATAAATGATGCTTTCCATCTAGTAAATGCTTAAATTCATGCAGACATTTGAATACTTCACTCAGGAGTAAAGTAGCTAATGAATTTAATTGGCTTACTAAGGACAGGTCTGCCTGGAAGAAACTTATAGCAAAAGGGCTTAACTCTTGCCAGAAGGATCTTAAATCAAGAGGCACAAAGTCATGCGCATTAGAAGTTCACTCTCTCACTCACCTCAAAAATAAGTGGATGGTCATTGTAAATTTGCAATAGCAGGAGTTCTTATTGATGTTTGTTAATCACTATCAATTATATGATTTCAAAATTTTGTCTAGGGCTAATGAGCAACTTAATTTACTATATCTAGAGAAATACTTGATAAACCTATCAATTTCTTTTTTGCTGAGGAAAAACAACACGCATGCGATTCACCTCCAAATTTGTCTAGTTCAACAAGGTATAAGCTCCCATGAGGTGGAGGGCCAATTCTTTATTGCATAGCATGTGGTCCAAAAGTTATTTCCAACTTGTGAATGTTTAAAGATTCAAGTATCAACTGCTAGTTGCTGCAATTTCGTTGAAATATGCTAATTGTGCAAATGTGAATTCTGTGTAGAGTTTGGCTAAGTACAGGCAGAAATTGGATGAGATGTTCCAGTAGCATACTCAAGGCGCCTTCATATACAGGCTACCAAATTTGTCTCTGGTACATCAAAATCCTCTGCAGCTATTCTTCGTTGACAATGGATTCCTGTTGCACATAAATTATCTGAGACTTATCTGTATTACGCATTGTTTTTCAGGCTCAAATAGTGGAGTGCTTAAACAAGAAAAGCGTTGTGCAAAGTTTCAAATGACAGTTGAAGTATTACTTCAGAGTAGTAGATTAGGAAACTTGGTTTTTCCATCCCTATGTATCCTTGGACCCAGTTTGGCTTTTCTTCCCATTTCCATCCCCCTTTGATCCATGTGCTATTGTCACTTGTCAGGTTATAACTTATACGTGTGTAAAACGATGACAGATGAAAATCTGTGATCATCGGACATTGAAGTAAACTTTCTATGCAGTTGGGATAATTTTTATTCTTGCAGTGATTACTTGTGCATGTCAACTTGAAAAATCTCTTGCTTTGATGCTTCAGTTGTTTTCCTTCTCTGCTACAATGGAACCCCCGTTGAAATTACAAGACTAGGAAGTTCTTTCTTTTTTCACTTGGTTTGGTGCTTCCATTGCCTTCTCTGATCAAGATTAGAAGACAAATGTTTACACGAACTCATGAACTCACGTCTCACTTGAAGGTTAGGTTCATCGGCCGACCGGTACTAAGCTCAACCTCTCAAAGCAATTTTCCTTTCCTTCTGCACCGGTTTGTATCGCGGTCAGGTAATATCACGAGTCGCCGCGTTTCTGCATATGGTACTTCCACGTCCTATACCTGGTCTAGGCATGGGCCATCTCTCGCTGGTATCAAAGGGAGCGGATTCTCAAGGAATTCGGGTTGGGCTACTGGACCCACCTCTTCCCCAGTAGAAACTCCCCTTTGGGCTATTTAAGATCAATCTTGGTATATTGCCCGAGAGGTTAATCTGACAGCCCACTCACAAATTATATAAACCTCCCCTGTATTTTCTGGCCCAAAAGGAAAAATTAACTGTATTTTGAAAATGAGAAATGCTGAGTATTATAAAATTGGTACACTTAGTCTATGGTATTATCTATATTATGGAAATAACACCAAAAAGGTAATTGTCATTATATTCACTGAAATTCATTAATGAGCTTCCGATATGATTTCACACAGATATAATTAATGTTGACGAAACCTCCGAAGATTTTGATACTGACGAAACTGTCCCTTACAATATGTAGTTTGATATATGTGAATGGTATTTGTGTTCAAGTAACTGTAACTGATGACTCGACACCATTGAAACCATCCTAAGTGCTGAGTGAAATGACTTGAAAGACTGAAAGGATCTTGAGGGTGAAGAAGTTAAAGAGAACGAGAAGTTTATGAGGACTTGGAGAAATCAATAGGTGAACAAATTTTGTCGAAGTTTAATTCACACATGTGCTCAGGAAAAATCAATGGACTGTGATAAACACAATAATTAATGATTAGATGCTTGGACTGAACCAAGGAAAGTTGATGGAAGCTACAGCCCACATCAAATTGAGAAGATCGCTCCTAATCAAGTCATATAATGAAGATCCAGATATTTCTTTCACTATTATTATGCATTCAAAGGAATCTGATAGCTAATCACACATCTGAAATTACGATTTACTTATTCCGAAGAGAATTAAATTGATTATGCATTTTACGGTTGGATAAGGATTATTTCCTAACTTGGAGACTGTATTTTTGGAAGCGGCAAGATTGCCAAGAGATGTGATTGTGTGGGCAATCAAATCTCGAGCGATTTTACTAAAATCTACAATGGCCCCATTGATTATTTTAAAGTCATTCAATTGTCAACTTGGAAATTGGCAAAGCTATTGAAGGGATTAGTGCAAGCCAGAGTATATGGAGGCGAGTTACAAGAATTACAAGAACACCCCACTTATTATGAGAGAGTGGACGTAGGCTACATTTGTATCGTCTTAAGAACTATTAGTGAATTTCAGCCTTATTAATGGCTATTAATCGAGAGAGTGGACGTAAGCTTATTCAAAGTCAAATCACTATAAATTTGCGTGCACTTATCTCTATCCATTTACTTGTCATTTCAATTGCTTGATAGAAGCACCATGCATGTAGTTCCTCCATATGTCAAGATGATCCCGTTTAATTCCGCACAAATTTATCAATTTTCGTGAAATAACCAATTCAACCCCCTCTTAATTAGATCACTATACGTGACAGTTAATTTTTGAAGTAATTTAATAACTAAGTATTGAGATTTCCCTTTCCTTGATGTAATTTGATTTGTCGCTAAAGCCGAATAAAATTAGGCATAGAAAAAAGAAATGCATATTCACGGGAAAATTTAAAAAAGTCCTAAAAGACTTATTATGCAAATATCAATTCAGTCATAAATATTTCAATTTAACAAATTTAGTCTTAAACCTTTTTAATAATTTGTTGATGTAGTCTTTCTAG
This sequence comes from Eucalyptus grandis, assembly GCF_016545825.1. Classification (NCBI taxonomy): domain Eukaryota; kingdom Viridiplantae; phylum Streptophyta; class Magnoliopsida; order Myrtales; family Myrtaceae; genus Eucalyptus; species Eucalyptus grandis. The sequence continues at coordinate 38,923,337 of NC_052622.1, forward strand.
TCAAATTTGGCCAAAATTGCTAATATGGACATTGACCGTTCTACATGACATGGTCACGTTAACATGAAATTTTTATAATTTTCAAATAATTTTTGACTTTTTTTATATTTTTTCCTTTCTTTTTCTAATTTCCCTTCACCAGTCTACTGCCTCAATGATGGCTGGCGGATGTCGTCGACCACAAGCAAGGGTCAGGACACCCTTGCCAACCCACACCTAGGCCTATTCTAGCGAAGGCGCTGAAAATATGATCAAACTCATAGATGATTAAGAATTAGTCACAATGCGTAAGAAAAATCATTGAAGCATAGGTTGCAAAACTTTGCAAAGTGTAAAAGAAAGTCACGATGAATTAGATATTGTATTAATAGTAATAAAAAAAGAAATTTACTATTAACTTAGATAAATTACTATTTCTGTGGAATTTCACGAGTCATAGGACCAAGACATAAATTACCATTTATGTGGAATTTCACCAGTCATAGGACCAAGAGAACTCAAAGCCACAAAGTGAAAATACGCCCTCTAATGAAAAGTTACAAGGGATATATACAAGTAAATTACTATTAGTGAGAACAATGCTGTACATCAAAGCAAAGTTACCATCTATTAGGTAATTTATTAAGGATAGCAAAAGAAACTTACTAAGTAGATCACTATTATCTATTTAAAAACAGTGAAGCCATAGAATTAAGGACAACAAAAGGGAAAATAAGTCCTATAAAAGAATTACGAAATGCTATATAACAAAATTACTATCATCGAGGAAAATTACGAAAAGCAAAGAAAAGTTATTATTAATTAGGGTATTCTAGAAGGACATATATATTATAACAAAGTTTTCTCTAGTGTGTTAGGTAGGATCGTTGATTGTTTGAATTGGCATCTCCTCATTGTAGGAAAAGATATTTATACTTTTCCACAAGAATAACAAAACATGTGTGCACTAATTTATTATATCTGATTCTTCTCCTCTCTTTTCATTATTTTCTTATTTAATTGTAACCCATGTATATTTAATAAACATTTTTTTTATTATGTAAGTTAGTTAGTAAATAGAAATTCCTATCGCTATTAGACGCTTAAGAGATTGCATTCAATATCGGATTTGTTAATTTTCAATTTGATACTAATTTTCTATTTTGTACTTTGATAACTAAATTATACATGTACCTTTTCCAAATAATGATACGTTATCTCATGTTGTATTTTATACTAAAGTGTTTCATGCTTCACTTTAATTATACTTTTTATATGATAATCCGCACAGCTAATAAACATATAGCAATAATGAAAAATAGAAATTTTTTAGGTAGTCTAGCAATTCCAGGCGATCTTAACATGCTCATATTTTGCCTAAGCTCGAGTCTTTTGGCAGTGCAATGACAACAATTTTATGGCAATAACGTCTTTTTAATGCACAAAAATTTCCTTAACTGTCGTCCATATTTACTACTTTTCAGATTTACTTCCCAAAAATAAGAGGCAGTTAATTAGCCTGATTTATGACAACATTTCATTGCAATAATATGTTTCCTTATCTACAACATTTTCATCCTCAAGCCAATTTTCCCTTCATTTAAAGGTGCAGAGAACTTCCATTTCATAGTATACTTATCTATCATGTGGAAATTATTTTTTATCCTTCACCCTGAATTCGATCACAACGCCTTAAATATCTCATTGAAGAGCTACTTCTTAAATACATAGAAAAGGTCACTGCATTATGTTTGATTCGTATTAGGTGTTTCGAGATTCGAAAATCTGCTTTTTATTATTCTTATAATCTTAAATTGAATTGTTCTTTCCTAGACATTTTGTCATGTGGGTTTTATGTAGAAGGTCTTACAAATAATTTTATTTCCACTAGTTATCTTTTGAGATAGTCGTGGAAGGCATTCACGTTCAACAAGCACATATATAAATCACCATGCAAAATTTCTTACTAAAGTATAATCTTTCATCTATTATTGAAATATTGTATTGTTTTCATGATCATCCGTCGTAACGCGGGTCGCTATTTGGGTTCTATTTTTCTGTTTTGCCTTTTTGCTTAGTTGGCAGATTGTCTATTTGTACCTTGATATCTAGATATTTATGGGAAGAATAAATATTTTCCCAAATATACTCAGATATCTTTCCCTAAAAAAATCAGGGGCCAGCTGGGGCGCAAATGCATTTACTCGAATTATTGGAGAGGAAAAAGGAGATTTTCCAATTTTAACGATTATTTTATTTTCCTTTCACTTTCACGTACCCCTCTCCATAGGATACCTCCTAGGAAAAAACAATCCATGCACCACTAAATTAAAAAAGAAAATCCTGAAAGTGAAAAACCGTGTTGTTTAGCCATTAAAAAATCATTAAAAAAATGTTGTTTCTTTATTCTTTATTCCTTACCTTTTCCTCTTTTGTTGCTAGAATACATCGACGTGTGGAATAAAGAAGATAAATGTGGAGGCAGTGAAAGAGACCGATGAAGATCGATCCCTCTCATTCTCATAAATCACTAATCGACCACGTTCCATCTTAACAATCATATCTCCATTAGGCCTTTTCGAATATAAAAAGAATTAGGGCCCCTCCATTTTCATATATTGGCACTTTCCCCCCATATTATCTCACCTAATCGTATTTCTTTAAGCGGACCGACTAACCATACAAAATTTTGCTAGATCCATATGGCACGAGAACATCGACTAAATTGTCATTCTGAGCAAGCCTTTAATTATTCTGTACTCATCATCAATGAAGCTATCTTTGAAGGCCACGGAAACTTAGAGAAGAGAATGAATTGAAGAAACGGACTTAAATATTCATGTATTAATCCCTAATTGAATTGTTTCGGATTCACGAGTCAAAGAAATAAGCTTTTCTATTAATGATGGCTGCGACGAGTGAATTTTCTAGAATAGACAATAATAAGCCCCTTGCAACGTTAAGAAGAAATCTCCTAGCCTCTAGCACGTCGGCTTTCGGCATCAAGCCATCGAGTCTTTGTCCTACAATTTTTCTTCTTTTCATTTTCAGCTTGAAAAGACCTTCAGTTTTCTTTTTCTTCATCGCCATCTTGTTTTTATCTTCTTTGGGACTTGGAGGTATTGAAATTGAACATATATGGACGTTGATGTCCTCATCAGCCTACAAGCCAGCCAAAAGACTTTTTGGGGAAAAGGAAATTCAGATTTCATCTAGAAATTTTTATTCTTATTATTATCGATGACCGTCCTTTTCTTTTCATAGAATATCTTTATTTTCCCCTTTTTCCCGCTTGAATTTTGCTGAGTGGAAAAAAAAAATCAAAATTTTCATATGGGATCCCAGTAATTGTGAGATATATTATATTTAGAATACTAATTAGTCGAAGGTGTCGAATTTCTTTTTCACTTGCCATTAAATGCACTTATGCATTTGTCTCCACTTGGGGTTAAGTAGGGTTACGATAGATTTGATCCTTTGAAACTCGAGAGCTTACATAGAATGGCGACTAATTAAGAGTTTATTTTTCTAAAGGGAAAAGGTATTTTTCTTCCCTAATTCATTCATAAATTCTATAAAAAAAATCGCATTATATAAAATTATGAAAAAGCGACGTATGATTCTTCATGTCAATATTAAGGTGATTTGCTTTAAATAAAGATCCAATCATGAAAAGATTTAGCATAATAAATGCCTTCGAGACACTTCTTAAGCATACTAATATAAAGTAGTGTAATTCTCATCGTATTGATCACGCAAAACATGGGAAAAGTTAATATTTTGAAAATTATAAAGTTTTGTCGATTGAGTGCTTTCTAAGCATCCCAAAGGTAGATGCTCGTGCAACGAAATCCTCAAGAACATGACCAGAGCTAAAAAGGGCATCACTCATAGACAGGAATCATTCCAAACACTCGAAAGGCATGCGAATTTCAATGTGAGCCTAAACAGAAAACAGGTTATCTTCGAGCATCTTTGAGGATCCTGTTCATATCCACGTACGCAACAATGGCGAATCCTTATGGAAAAGTCGAATGAAAAAGAAGATGCCCAGGAGGCATCGAAGGGGAGAAGACCCATGGAGGGTCAAACATGGGTCGTGTTGCTGCCTGCCGCCTGCTGCTGCTGCTAGGAATCTGAGATTTCTTGGAGAGAAAGCACGCATGTTCTCGTGTCCCCCCTGCTCGCACGTGCATTCTAAGCATGACGAATTATATTGGGTGGTCTCACACGTTGAGCTTAGGTCGGAACCACAACAATTCTCTTCATAATTATTGGATTTAGACTTATTGGTAACTTGATCTTTAATAGCAGTACTGGGTGATCTTGAATCTCTACTACTCCAAAAGTTAGTTTAAAGGTGAATTTTTTCTCGCATTTATGCATCGATTATCCTTTTCATAGCCGACAACGTGAGATAACCCCACTAAATTCCTTGTCCTCAATAAATCCTAATATCATCTTCCTTGTCCTCTACCTTCACTTTCTCTAGAGAGATCCACGCGTAAACTAATGACTCCATCGAGGCGACGGCCGTGACGATCTTGCGAGAGTGGGGATGGCAGGATAAAACACGCGGTACATGCAGCAACAGGGTGATGGAAATAGAATAATATTCAATCTCGCGAGTTCCATGGATCAATTATGAAGCTGCTTGGGACTGTCCTTCCAAGTCAATGTCAATGGGGCATGTCTTTTTCTCCTTTTTTTGGGCCAAGTCCCTCGTATGGTCATTTTAAATGGAGAGATTTCTTCTTAGAGTAGTCCAAAAGATCGTCCAAAAAATTTAAAGTAATTGCGCGTAGGTGCGGACAACAACCATTGGGCCACGGGCGCATCCAATAAGTGGGGCAATTTGATGTAGCGAACTGGCTCGCGTGACTCTGCCCCACTTACTAATAGAGGGACCGAGCACTCAACAGCATTTGAGGTTGCGCTAAGCAATGTTACACTTTCTTTTGCGGAAAGCACCTATATCTCGATATGACTTATGGGGACATAGCATATTAGCCACTAGATGATGCCAGTCTCGTGGAAACATCTAAAATGATCTATAGAAACCTAGTTTAAGGTGCTGAATAGGATGAGAAATTATGGAAAAATCCATATCAAGAACTAGTTCACGTGAAAATACCCGTGTCGGTTCATATGAGAGCACACATAAAATACCAAAAGGAGTGATTGGTGTTAGAGAAAAAACTGTAACACTTTCGATATATATATATATATATCATAGTTCTCTGATTTCTCCTGTGTGGTATATGTAAAAGCTTCGTAGAACCAATTTGTTGATTGTAACATTCTTTTCAGAAGGTCTCCACTGTTTAAGAATTTTGTTAAAAAATTCAGAACTTGTAACTTATCATTATGAGGAAAAGTACAAGTATATATATTTATTTTGATATTAAACTGATGTTTAAACGATATGCAACATACTTTGAAACCCCTCTTCTATGCAATTTGAAATAAAAATGACCGAACAATTATCTTGCTTCGAAATGTAAATAAGAATGTGGTTGTAGTTAATGTTGCCTTGACGGGAAGAGAAGAACATATGATGAGAGAACAAAAGACTACATGCGAAATAATTTTAATTGGGGGGCATGAAGAGCTCGATCTGGGGGTTATGTTGGTACATTCAAACCAATAGCTTAAATCTTTAGGTGAAAAGGACCATGCAATTTTACGCGACTTGTGAAATAATCTTTCAATATAAAATCTTTCTCCATTGTAGGTAAAATTAGCAAAGTGACATATATTCCAAACACTCGATAATCTCCCTTTCTAAGATAAAAAATTGCTGGAAGCCAAGCGCACTCAGCATCTCAAATGCTCCAACTCTCTGTTAATGCCACAAAGAACCCCAAATTAGTACATTCATGATAAATTTATCTTAAATTAATTTTGATGTTGAAAAATATTAAATTGATATACTCAAGGCAAATTTTAACCTTCATTAGTTTTGTTAAATTTGATAATCAAATTATTGAATTGAATGATACGTGACAGTTAACTAATATACCGGTCAAGGGTTACTCTTCTTTTGCTACATGTGTACTAGTTTTGTGGTTTTTTACGTATTAATTAGATTTAATAATAAGTAACGAATAGTATATTTGTTATAAATGTACCAATTTGAGGTTTTTTTTTTTTAAAAAAAATTAATTTTGAATAAATTTGACTTGATATTTTTGGTAGTGTTAACCCACGGCCTAGTCAAAGCTACGGCTGTTAAGTTCTGATTGGTAAACCAAGGACCACAGATAGGGTTCCAATCAGATTAGAAAAAGTGCAAGGGAGAACTGTGTCTAAGCATGTAACACCTTGTACTCATCCTCACTCTCGGGCGTCCCTTTCGTGTCCATTCAGATTAGAATTGGACCACAATCTTGACTCATTGTGGCTTTACATTATCCTTTCGATACATGATTAATGTGGTTAAAGATAGTAAAATAAGAAAAGCATGACCTCGTAATTATGTCCTAAGTTGATTCGTCATTCACGGGATTTGCAGTGGCGCAACTCGATTGGGTTCGTTGTCTCCACCACTAAAAGACATACTGCTGAGAGATTTCTTGTAGAAGAATGTTGTGATGATGAAACTTTGGCTTAAAGGTGAATTTGCCTCATCAGGGGCAGTTGGCACATTTAAGTTAAAAGGATGTGATTTGGATGGATTCTCATTCGAGAGATTCCATTTCAATATTTTGGATCATAAAAAGATCTAATCTTTTAAGGAAAACACTCCTCGACGGAAGTGGCAATCGATGAGAGCTATTAGAGACCGGTGATTAATGGTGGCGGCGGCTAATAATGGCGGTGATGATCGTGATAAATAATAAAATCTGGATTTTCTATAAAGATGGTGGTGGTAGAATCGTGGAATTAGAATCTTGATACTTGCTATTGCTAGATGATCAGATTCTGCATTTTCATTTCATGTGGGATTCAATTCCATAGTTGGACTTCTCTCCCTTTTCACTTTTTCAACTTTCACATTCTCATCAATCCAAATCCGTAATCAATCAATCAAGTCATGCATCGTGCAAGTTTGAAAGGTAATCTTCAGACTCTCAATCCCAGAGACCAATGTCCCGCTCATAAGGAAAGGTAACGTGTCTACCCCTTACCCATCTCTCCCGCCCCACAAGTCGTAGCGTGCCTCGAGGTTAGCTCGGTTTCATAATCAGATGCCGAGTTCAAATCTTTCCTTACATATCCAATTCAAACTTATTACGTCGTCAGGAGTGTGGAGCTCTCGATGTCGCGAGGGGGTTTTCCTGGATCGCGATCGACATGAGTAAGGACGACGATTAGCGTCGCGGTCATCGGAAAAAAGATCAATTCCGAGACGATAGGTCTCACGCGATTAGCGACGCACGAAACCACCAATAACCAAAAGGGGGACCACACGGGCACTCCCCCCAGCCCTCGCCCGCCACGTGGGTCCTCCCGACGACCGACCTAAACACCTGACCGGGGCCACGCACGTTACTCGAGTCTCGCGAGCATCACCCAAACCTAACCACGGTTAAACCGCTGACCACCCCAGCCACCCCACGACGTCCCCGAAACGCCGTTAAAAGTTTCACGGAGACGGAGCCCCCACCACCGAAAGAAGAGAGACGGGAGAGTTCCCTCCACAAGAGGACACGTCAACTAACGTAGGCCACGTGGTGTCACCAGGCGCAGGCTTACTTTACGACAGGGGCGATGCCGCACTGACACGTGGACGTCGCGGATCGCGGCCTCGTGGAAAAAGATCGCTTGATTCGGCCCGGGATTTCATTTTCTTTTAAAAGATCGTGATTATTATTTTTTATTATTTTCCCAAACTGACCGACTGTGGGGCAGTGCACAGGGGAGGCTGCGACCGACAGCTGTCGGTCGACTTTGCTGCGAGCGGTCCCGGGAGGGTTGAGAAGTCAAACCGTACCAGAAATCCGAGGAGGAGAAATTAGCGGAGATGTCGGTTTCCTTGTCTTTTACTTAATTGCGGACGGTTGCCAGGCGGTTGCCGGTTCCACGGCTGAAATCGCTCGTTGGGTTGAAATATCGTGACCCTGCCCGGTTCGCCCGATCGACCCGAATCCACATATCCAACAGAAATCTGAAAATTATCTCGTGCATTGATTTTACAAATTAATTAGCATGTCTAGATGAACTTTTTTAAACGAAAATATTTCAATAACCTTTTTCACGGTTGATTGTGTAGATGGCCGCATCGTATTTTCAAGTACCGATTTCCTTCTTTTCCCCCTTTTTTCTCTAACGTTTCGACCATAAATTTAGATTTTGGTAAAATCACCCTTAACCTTCTAGACGCATGACTTTTAATAGTCAAAGTCCAATATGATTTCACTCGAAAGGCTTTGGAAGACAAAATTGAGTTGGAATTTTCTCAACCTCATAAATTCTCATAAGAACAACAATGGCTATTGATATAAATTAATTTTAATTATCACAAAATCAGATGTACCCAAAGTGGGTTCCCGTAGGCTGTTACGTTCTGATTTTCTTATCCAATTGTTTTAATGCTTAAAGATTACTCCTCATGGGTGGAACCTAATAATGAAGTCTATAGTAAAGTTTATTTTCTGAAAATTAGGAATAGAGGCGATGAAACGTTAGACCTTGTTCTTATGCGAGGAATGGCCAAAAAAAAGGGAAGCCAATAGAAATGGCAAGTTTGCAAATATGGTAAGAATTATAACTTAAATTTAATAATTCCTTCTAGAAAAACATCTCATATGGTAAAAGATCTCATTCAAGGCATTGCCAAAGTATATAAGTTTGCTCGAGAATGTGAATTATTTGAGGTACCCATATCCTAAATCGAACACTAAATGATATTATCAAAAAAGAAAATTGCTCGAGAATGTGAATTATCTGAGGTACCCAAATCCTAAATCAAACATTAAATGATACTATTAAAAAAAAGATTGCTCGAGAATGTGAATTATTTGAGGTATCCATATCCTAAATCGAACACCAAATGATACTATAAAAAAAAGGTAAATCCAAGCATTTCAAATATAGAATTTGATGGATGATTTTTGATCATATTAAATAAAAATGAATTTCACGATACACGAGATTCTAAAAAAAAAAACCAACTCCCGTCCAAAATAAACATGACCATATGAACCTCAATTGAGGGATTTGTTAAGTGAAACGTCAAAAAATACATTACCGTAAAATCTAGAAAAATCATTTATATTACCACGTTATATGATATTAGAATCTTCCTAAACTAAATAAGGAAAATTGGCCGGGCGCGATACCTAGGAAAAAGCGATCCATAACAAAAACGACGACAGATGATGCCGGTTGCTGCGACAACGCCCCTGTCGCAACCAAATTTAACCTCCCTCCCCGTCTCCCTCTCTCCCCTCTATTTTTATCCCCCGAAAATATGGTTTTTTTACAGCAGTAGGGGAATAAAAGTAAAAAAAAAAAGAAAAAAAGAAGAAAATTCGAGTTCTCGAAAACATCGGGAGGCGTATCTCGTTGGAGTATAAAATGCTTTTTCTTTTTACCGGCCACCGTTTTAGGCGCGACAGATAGAAAGAGAGAAAGAAAGAGGGGATGACGACAGGCCCCACAGCCGGTGACCGGTCGGCAGATGAGCGGGTCCCGCCCCAGCCCACGGATTCCTTCCTTCCTCCCTTCCTTCGTAGCAACGAATATATTATATTGTATAATATATATAACATATTATATACATACAAGTGTACACACGCACTATATAATACGACATAAAAAAGGGAAAAAATCCGCAAGACCTTGGGGGCCGGCGGGGGTCCCACGCCCTACACCTTTCTCACTCCCTCTTCCCCTCTCTCTCTCTCTCTCTCTCTCTCTCTGTTTTTTCTATAAGTAGGACGACGGGGCTTCCCCTTCATCGCCATTTTGGCTAAAATACAAGATTCATTTCCGCCCCAGCTTATTTCCTCCGTTTTCCTACAGAGCAAATTGGTACTGTCGAACAACGCCCTCCTCCTCCGTCTCTGGATTCTTCTTCTCTTCCCTTCCCTTCCCTCCCTTCCCGTGACGACCCTGGTTTTCTCCGGACCCGGCGAGTTCTCCGCCCCCTTCTCGGCCGCCGACCAGCCCGTTTGCCCATTTTCCCAGTTTCCCCTTTCTCTCTCTGTTTTCCCGGGGAAAAGCTTCTCGGTTACCCCGTTGTGTTCCGGTTCCTTGCCGGTCTCCCCTGCGTTTCCTTTCGTGGGTTTCCTCTGAACAGTCGTCTCCTCTGTTTCTTGGTTCGGAATTTGAAGGTACCGTCGCCAAAGGAAGCTCCTTTTTCTTGTTCCCGCGCTCGTTCTCTTTTGGAATCGTTTGATTCTCTTTTTTGTTTGCGATGTTTCTGTTCGGGTCGATTTTGTTGTACCCTCTTGTTGGTTTCCCCTGTATTTTACTTGTTCATGCCCGAGACCTCTGGTTTTCCTCTGTTTCTGTTGCGTACCCACGGTTTTCGCCGTAAAGCGTCGATTTTGCTTGGAAAACCGCCGCAAGGTCCTGTCTTTAGCGCGAATCCGTGGGCCTCGGCACGTTTCGATGTGCGACCGAGTTGGGTTCCGTGCGTGCCTGATCACGTTGGCCTCTGGATGGTTGCAGGGTAATGGAGCAATTCCACAACGACGACCTTGAGTACGTGGTCGACGACTTCTACGACGAGTTCTACGACGACGATAACCCCTTCTCCGATGTCGAATCGCCTCGTAACTCCGATACGGAGTCGGTAGACTCCGACTTCGAGGATGACTTCGAGTCGGTACGTTTTTAAGTGTGCCTTGTATCTCGCGCTTCGGTGATGAATGATCGCTGAGTGATGTGAATGATACCGATATTGTTTATGTAATTCATTGCGTCTCTGGTTTTTGATGCAACAGAGCAAGCCGAAGACTGATACCTCTGCTTTGGAAGCAAGAAATGGGAAAGATATACAGGGGATACCCTGGGAGAGGATGAACTATACCCGGGACAAGTACCGCGATAAGAGGTTGAAGCAGTACAAGAACTACGAGTGCCTGTCGCGTTCCCGCGAGGAGCTCGACAAGGTGAGGTTCTTGTTTCGTCGAAATCGCTCGATTTTGAGTTTGTCTGATCGTTTTTGGAAGTGCAATTATTTAAATATGTTGTTTATTTGTGAAGTTTGCAGATTCACTTGTGTATGATTTGATTCCACTTGCAGATTCATTACTAATTTAAGAAGTCCTCGTTTGTTTATAAGTTCAGTTTTTTACTTTATATGCTCTTCTTGATTTTTCCATTATCGTAGCATATCCAAAGAGTTTTGCAACCCCTTGATTCCGGGCTGTCCGATTAGTTCAACTTTATTAGATCTCGAACTCATCCGATCCCGGTGGAAAATTTGACTCGGTGTGTTCTCATGTTTGGGGTAGTTCTTCTTAATCTAAATTGCAGATCGGCTTTCCCTAGTACCACAACAAGTGATCTGGGATTAAATATAGTTTTCTTGTCATGTCAAGAACCAGAGGCTGCTATGTGGGGACTTTTTTTTTTCTTTTTTTGACTTGTATGCAATGAAATGTATTCCTTTGGTTCCGGTTGCCTTTTTATATGATTTTTCGAAGATTTTCTCCCTTTTTCCTCTTATAGATTTTCTGTTTGGGTATCTTGATCTCTGTTATAAGTAGCCCATGAATTTTAGGGACTCTACCCTTTTTTCTTGATTATTTTGATCTTTCCTAATAATTAGATGATTAGATTGGATCTGTTTGAAGAAACTTCCGTTGTCCAGATTTTACCTCTTCAGATGTTGCTTCTTGTACCGCCTTTCTAAGCATATATTCCATTAACAGGAGTGCTTGCAAGTTGAGAAGGGGGAGAACTTTTATGACTTCCAATTCAACACGAGGCTTGTCAAATCGACAATCGTGCATTTTCAGGTAGAGATTTCATGCTAAGCCAATACTTCTTGAAGTTCATTCAAATAGGGAGCCTTTTTGTTTTCCAGGCACTTTCATGCATCATATATGGTCAATACACATTTACGTCAGTGCCAACTGCACGAGTTAACATCTAGTGATTAGTCAGGTCGATATTTGTGCCTAAAGAGCATTTCTTCAAACTGTCAATGTTAATTCCTCCATTTCATTCAAATTAAAACCACTATTTTAGTTGCATGAAGTTTGTAAATTGTCTTTCAAATTGGACGTGCATTCTTGCTTGTAAAAACAGCAAAGCATCATCCATTTTCACCAGATCACTGCATTAATTGCGTGTTACTGCTCTTCGTTAATTATCACGCATGTTGCATCATAGCATCAATAGGAGTTACTAACTAGTAGACTTTGGGTCTTTGAATTCATCCTTCCAAAGTAGTTAGAATATCTTGTTAAACGTACGGATCTAGCCTTGTAGTCTTGCAGGTTTGTCAATATGATAGTATCCTTTGTGGGTATTGTTATATATGCTAAGTGCTCTAAGCCTCTACTAATTGTTGGAAGGTATGGAGCTTGCAGATCTCTTTTGATAGATGTTTTGCCTTGTGAAAATTTTACCATTAGAAGCAAATGGGTCTGGTCTTGTGTGTACCAAGTAGTTCAGTAAAAGGAGCGTTAACAAATTTCATTGCTGGTTTTCAACAGAAAAATATACTGCTGACCTGACCTCTGGAAAACTTAGTGACATGAAAATCTGGCACTATGGCCTTTCTCTGGCAACATGAAAATCTGGAACTATCACTTTTCTCTGGGCAAGAGTAGAAACTGCTAATAGGAAATCTTGTTGGGACCATAGATATCAAAGAATTTTTTTCCCCACCTACAACTTGATGATTGAATGGGAACAATAGCTGGTTATGCTTTAGGTAAAGTACATCCCAGTGCTTTCATGTGATCAGTTTCCATTGCTTCAGGAAAAGATGCTTCTTTTAAAATAAGAAGGCATACACAGTTAAGACTTCCGGTGAGAAATTCTCAGTTAGATGAGTTAACTTTGCATGGAAGCCACATAAAATGCATGGGATTTTTTCTGGTTTATGGCTCAACATTTTATCTTAGCCTGTGAATGCATTTCTTGTGATATCCTGATTGTTGTTATTTCTTGGATTTTCTTATGATAGAAGGTTGAAATGGTTACTTTGTATCACTCTGTGCGCATCATTTCTACTGCTTGTTAAATATTATTATGTCTCTTAACTCTCTGTGGCATCAAAGCAGGGTGGAAGTAATATCTGAGCAGCTGCTGCAATAAGGATACATTTGTTATATGGTATGATAGGAAAACGTTTGAGATTTAGGTGAATAATGTTGTAAGAATATGTGCCAGCTGTAAGGGGGCTAAATAGCGTTTACAAGCTCTTTGGATTGTTGTTAGAATCTTTCCTGAATCTGGTTCTTGCATGCAGTTTCTTGTTTTCTCTCTCTGTTGCATTTGTAAGTTTCACATAAATGGTTATCAGTAGATACATTTTGGCAAATTATGAACATTGCATCTATGTGTTTGGATCATGCATGATATTTGTGGTATGTAATGACTTAAATGTCTCTCCTTTTGGTTAGTTTTACCAAAAACAACTCACAATTATGTTAGGGCTCTTGATTATGCATATATTGCATTCTTCTTTGCGCAGCTTTGCATGTTGCTTCAGCTCCATGACTGTTCTCACTTGTTTGTCATTTGAGAACTTGGCAATATCCAATTAGAGGACCTTGACTGAACTAAAGTTTTTAACTACTATATATAATTTTGATTCAAGATCAACAAGGATTACTTCTGATTTTCTAACTTCAGCTTTTAGGCAGGTTAACCATTTCACATATCTGACACTATTATCCGAGGGGTCTTGTTTGCCTTAGTAGGCTGAGGGTTCTAGTAGGCAATAAAGTCTTATGAAGCTTTACCCTGAAACTCTAACTTTAGCTTTTAGGATCTTTGATCCGAACTACAGCATTATTGTCTGGTTCGGTTAAGGCAAGAATTCTAAGTGCTCAAGTTCTTAGAGCAGTAGATCTTTGTTCATAGCATGTGCACTTATATCATCTCTTTCCTTGATTATCTGTTGGGGCTCATCTCGTTGGTTCATTGTACTTTTGTAGCTGCGCAATCTTTTGTGGTCAACATCGAAGCACGATGTGTACCTCATGCAGAACTACTCTGTGATGCATTGGTCTGCCCTGCATAGGAGGAGTAAAGAGGTACTCAACGTGGCTAAGCCCATTGTTCCAAGAGTGGTAAGTGTCTCCTAATCATCAGGTCTCTCAGTGAATATTATTTCATTATTCAAGTGTTCATAATCTTTTCTGTATGCCTTCTACAGAAGCGTCCTGGGTTGTTTTCACAATCGCTTTCTAGAGTTCAAATAAGCACTATGGCTATAAAAGACAATTTATTGGTTGCTGGAGGCTTCCAAGGGGAGCTTATATGCAAGGTACGGAACTCTTACTCTTCGGATGACTGAAATATAGTTACAAAGACAGCTTCTACTCGTTTACTAACCTCCTTTGTGTTGACTCAGTTCATGAACCAACCTGGAGTTGCATTCTGCAGCAAAGTAACAGCTGATGATAATGCAATTACCAACAGTGTGGATATCTCGCGCAACCCGACGTAAGCGCTCATCCAGCAGACTTAAAAGATCTATGTTTCTGATTCTCTAGTTTAGAGGCTTGACCTCCTACGTGTCTTTCTTTCATCAGGGGTCCTTTGAGGGTCGTAACTGCAAATAACGATGCTCAGGTCAGGGTCTTTGATACGGAGAATTTTGCCTGCCTCAACCGCTTCAACTTCGACTGGTGTGTCAATGTAAGTGCCCACGTCAAAGTGTCCCTCGAAAAAGTTCGGCATTCAATAGTTTGATACTCTTCTCACTTGCTCTGATGACTATTTACAGAATACCTCTGTAAGCCCCGATGGCAAATTACTAGCAATCCTTGGGGACAGCGAAGAGTGCTTGATAGCTGATGCTCAGTCTGGAAAAGTAAGTCATTGCTTCTGGCAGATGCAGTTTCAAGATGTAGGCTGGAAATTGTGTTCTCACGATGCTTCTTTGTAACTGCAGACAATCAACAACTTGAAAGGGCACTTGGACTATTCCTTCGCTTCTGCTTGGCACCCGAATGGTCAAATTTTGGCCACGGGGAATCAAGACACAACGTGTCGGCTCTGGGACATTAGGAATCCCTCGCAGTCCTTTGCTGTTCTCAAGGGAAATATGGGGGCCATCAGAGCCATCAAGTTCACATCCGATGGCAGGTTCATGGCCATGGCTGAGCCTGCTGACTTCGTGCACATCTTCGACACGCAGTCCGGGTACGTCAAGGGGCAGGAGATTGACATGTTCGGGGAGATTGCTGGCATATCATTCAGCCCCGACACAGAAGCTCTCTTTGTCGGGGTTGCGGACCGCACTTACGGGAGCTTGTTGGAGTTCAACCGGAGGCGGTGCAACAGCTATCTGGACTCCATCCTGTGAATAACAAAGTTCGCTCCAGAAAGTGTAGATAGACGCCCGCGGAGTAAAAAGATAATATGCTTTTTGTATATTTTTGGGGACAAGGTCATGTGCATAAGCAAATATGCCTGGGGGATTAACGTTGGTAAATCTTTTAAACATCTCCGGCTGAAGTTAGATGAGCAATTGAAGTGATTCAAGTTTTGGTTTTTTGGGGTTGCAGAGCTATCTTGTTATTGATAGCCTTTCAATTTTTTTTTTTTTGGCCTCGGTTGTTTGTTGTGTATTTTGAAGACTCTTATTACTACTAATTCATTCTAATCATAGTTCTATTGTATCGTTTCGGTGATGTTAGCTTTACTTGTTATCCATTCCTTAACGTTGGTTCGAAAATCCGACTGATGTCGATGTCCGTTGGAGAGCTTGTCCCGGGGGAAGTTTCCACCGTGTTGGGAGAGGATTCTTTGACTTTTGCTGCCGAGAGATGTCGAGCGTTGCGTGGCGTTTTAGTTCTGGCGGGCATCGCATTACGCACCGAAAATGACCACCGAACGCTTCATCTGCAGTTTCGTGCCGCCCGTTCCATGTTCCAATTGAATATACAGACCTGTTGACGTCGATTTGTCACGATCACACCATGTGGCCGCTACTGTATGGATTGTGGAGGATTTATACTCCTGTTTTCTCTGGATTTACATTGAATGTCTATGGTCTTTAAGAGTAGTTGGTCCCGTAAAGATGACTTCAAAAAGGTTGGTGGGAATGGACAGAAACGGAACTTTCAGGAGGAGGAGCAACCGTGGTCCATGGCTGATGGAGGAGCAAAACAGGAAGCAAAAGGGTAGGTTGGATACCTGCCAACAGAACAATGACAAGTGTCCCTATCATCGTATATCGACTCACCTGGTAGGTCGAATTGAAAAAAATCGGATTCAAATTATTCTACGAGCAATTTCACATAAAGGCTAAAGATGCTTTTATTTTCTTAAATAAAGACTCGAAATATGTATTGTTTCAAATAAGAATTTGAATTGGTTGTATTAATTCCCAAAGATTTGAAGTGGTTATGACTGTTTTAAATAATAACCAAACCTTGTTGGTTGGCAAAATATTTTAGTTGATTAGGGATTTTTTCATTCAAATGTAAGTTAAATTTAAATTAAATTTGATTAAAAAATGCCTGTGGTCGTTGGCCCTTCATTGATGGGGTGGCAATGAAGGCTAGCGGGATTGCCAGTGCCTAGGTGAGAATTGGTGACCCTCACTAGAAGTGGGAGAGGATACAAATTCTCTCCCAAATCTAGGTGAGGGTCGCCGACCCTTGAATAGGCCTGGTGGCCCTCACCTATCTCCTTTAGATCTCGGCCTAGGTTTGTGGGTGTTGGGGAGGGCTAGCGACCCTCGTGGAAGCTTGGGCAAGGGCGGGCGACACTTGCGTAGATCATGACCCTGTCCCACTTTAGGCGAGGGCTTGCTAGCATTCATTGGCCTTTGCATGCCGTTGCCTCCTGCTTGTGCTTTCCACTTCTTCTTTTTCTTTGTTTTTTTATGAAAAGAAAAAAGGAAAAAAATTTAAAAAATTTAAAGAGATAAAATTGCCCTTCATAATCGGTGATTTCAAGCCATTTTTTGATACTAATATAAGTACTTTAATTTCTTATTTGAAATAAGATATACTTTAGGCCTTTATAAGAGAAAATGAATATACTTTGGATCTTTATTTAAAATAATATGAATTTTAAAATCTTATTTGAGAAAATAAGAGCATTTTAGGTCCTTATTTGGAACTATCCCTTATTCCATTTAACTTGTTCTAACCTATTCCATGCAATACAAACTTAAATTCATATTTGAGCCAATTTTGCATTGCTAAAACACTTATATATTTAATTCAATTTAGAAAAACTAGTATCAAACTAAGATGAGAATACGGAGTGAGCAAGTGTGAGATCAAGGGAAGGAAAGAGAGAGTCATAGAAGTAGGTTGACTCTAAATAAGTTGTCAACCCATTTAACGCTCATATTATTTTGGGCTTTTACTATTCTAAATCCATTAATGACATATTTGCCCAAATATATTTGATTTATATAACAATTTATTTTGTCAAATATGGTTAAGAAATGAGTTTATGATCCATTTTGAAGCTAGATTATGGAGTTGAAACATGCATTATGGAAAGCCGTTTTCAGGAGGAAGTTGGGCCTTTTCCGACAATGCAATATCGTACTCTTTGGGTACGATGATCCAATATTTCCATCCACGACAGATGCTTGTGAAAATTCAGGCCAATGAAGGCCCCACTCCTGAGTGGCCTATCTTTGGAAGATTGTTAAGCATGTGTCTCCTGCTCTAAAATCACATTTTTAGATCCTTAACAATGAAGTGAACCCGACCCAGTAACTTTATAAAATTGATTTTTTTTTTTTTTTCTTATTTGTTGATTTCGATAAGGGTTTTGCGCATACAAACATGTGCTTTGCAGCGCGTATTGATATAAACAGTTGAGGCCCAATCATGATGACCGATTCAAAAGCAGGTTATGCCCTGACATCTGAAGCCGGTACGATATGATCTTCACGACGATTATATTATAGAATGGTCTCATTGAGAATGTAAATTGCAATGTCCTATTTATAAAATTTTTTGTTAGGTACTTTCTCCCCTCAATGGTTATAACCTCGAACAATGTATAACGTGTAAATATATGAGAAAATTCATTACCAGCATATGTCTCCCTTAGTTTAAGACGAGAGCTAGAAAGATAGATACATAGGTAGATATACATAGGTAGATATACATATACATATTCATCTATATTTGTAAAATAGACTATGATTCGGATCCTTAAGCATGGGTATCCCGACCGGGTCCAATCGGCAGCAATGTCAGGCTGTCCAATGCGGAAAGGCCTGGCTGTGGACCGATTCGAATTGGGTTCAGGCCTTTAAGAATAAAAGTGAACCCGACCCATCCAACCTTGTCCCAGATGCATGTCTAAAATCAAATTATCCCTTAAAGATGTCGGACCAAATGAAACAGAACCCATGATTAAGGGCTGTCAACAATGCCCGATGCAGCCCGATTTTTGGGTATTTTCGGGCCGGGAACTCTTCATGTTCAGGTAATAGTTTAAAATGCAAGTGTTTCAACGGTTTCAAATCGGTTCACGTGTACAACTCGAACCGAACTTTTCAATGAGTTCAAGCCCTAACATTGAACCAAAAAATACATGCTCGTCTTCTATAGGACGAGAAACCCTAAAACATATGCTCTCCTTCTCTAGAACGTGAAATACTCGTCCACCTTGTCGACTCCGCTGCCATCAACTCTGTCCTCCTCGTCGACGCTGCCGTCATCAACTCCAACTCCGTGCTCCACGTCAACTTTGCCGACGTCTTTGTCGTCACCCTAGGAGTTTGCCACCTCTTCTAGGAGAACAATCTGTTGTCTATGACACCAATCTCACCGTAAAGTAAGATCCAGATGCAAGTTGCTGTATTTTATATATCTCTAAATTCTATTAAATGATACGTGGGTCTCTTTGCTCAAGTAGGTGTTAGTGGTTGCCTTCTTTTTTCTCTTCTAGTGTGATCTCAACCAGTATTTTCAATTCAGATTAGACGTGATTCGGGTCGAGAGAACATGAATTCATTTATAATTTGGGTCTGGTGGGACAACAGGAAACCCAACCTAGACTGTTGAGACCGTTACCCATGAAAATGTTCGGCTTGCCATATCACATTTGATATATTATATGTGACTTTTTCTGTTAGATGCATCCAATTTAATGAAATTACTATTTTCTTTGCCAAATTGAGTTTTTATATTTTTCCAAGAATAAAAAAAGGAAACCCTCTTAAAATTTCAATCTAATTACAAATGTCTAATCAAATTGTGACATTTTATCTGTGTAGTAAAATAGACTATGCATAATATACAACAATATAAGAGTGGTTTATTTAAAATAAATTAATATAATTATAAATATTATATATACCTAATCTTTTAAAGTGATATATGGTAAAATAAGATATCTTATTTGAAATATCATTAGAAATTTTCTCAACACTGTAGAAAAAAAAAAACACAAACATATATCTATACATTAATATAGAGAGGAAAAAATGACTTTGTTGTCTACGGTAGAATTATAGTAGAATAGACTAAATTTATGCAAAACAATATATCGGGAATAGACATAAATTCATCATAGTAAGCTTGACTATAACATACACAATGTATTATGTGCTAGAGAAATTGTTTATAGTCGTTAACATTAGTCAATGCTATGACATAAAGCATAAAATATTTTCCTTCAATACAAATATAAATATGGAGTCCAATGCAATATTGTAGTTGAATGCCAATTGCTTAGAACTTGACAAAATAATCATGTCGAGTTAAAAGGAATAATGGATATTCATTTCATTTCAAGGTAATCAAGATGACAAGTGCCGAAGAGAGTTATTATGTAATCATCACACTTGCTTTTTTTTTTATTATTGAGAAAACGAAATTAGCTATTAGAATTTGATATTTGCAACCGGATGCAATGACAATTTCTCAAATCACTTAAAAATCTAAAATTTGAGGTTGATGAACTAATCATCATAGTCTCACCCATATAGTACGAGTCGAGAAGTTTCTTTACAAAGTAGCAAAATATCTGAAGTATTAATTGTCGAAAAGTGAGCCGGTGACGCTATGCGAATTCATGATATGATGACGGACGGTGTGACCTTTTGACTCGGAGCGACGCTAACATGATTCGGACCCGAGTTGACATTTCAAGAGCCTAGGTTTTGGGTTCGTCATCCACTCATTCTGAGTTCCACCACTCCACCATGAATGGAGAATACTGGGCAAGTCAGTGATTCCCAAGTCCAATCAGCTACTCACCTTTTTCACCTTCTCTCTCGAGTGATTTAACATCGGGGCTAACTTCCACTTGCCATCCAACGAATGAGATTAAAGCATGCTGAGGAGCGTCATCATGACTTGACGCGGGAATCATTGCGGCAATCGACGTTAGTCAATCGATCGTGCAAGGATCCCACGGCGTGTCCTCTAAAGCCTATGATGAATGAATCGATTCAATCGGAGCATTATGGTTGTGGAAATCCATCAGCCTGATCGAGCACAGATGATGCTCATTTATTGTCATTTAAGGACAAATGGTATCACTTTGTCGGTCCTTAACAAGTACTCCGAGAGGTGTCTTTTCATACATCGTTATGTTTGCGGTTTGCATTACGATTTAATTGATCATATTTGCTCTTGCATCACACATACTATAAGACAATACAGAAAGTCATAAAGTCTTGCACATCATGCTAACTTTTGAGGGATCCCTACTTGTGTATTGCTTCATCGTTTCTATCTTACCTCAACCATCTCGGAAGAGACTATTAAGTGCTATATTCATCACGTTAGAGCTTTGCACAAATGAAGATTGCCCGAATTTGATTGAAACTTGAACATCGCCTGTGCTCTTCTATTATATTACTTTCCAGCAATATATTTGATTATGCTTCTACCCTTTGCTACCCTTTCTTCTTTCCCATAATATTAAAGTTATCGAGTTTAATTTTTATGTACCAAAATACATCAATTTTTTCGATATTATTAAAGTGAAAGCCAATTCTTCCATATTAACTAAAAAGAACTCTTGAGATTTGAATTCTTTATGGCATTACCTCGAGGAATTATATGTGTTAAAAAAAAAACTTTGAGCTTGACATATGAAAGTACCAAATCTCAATTATTTCGCTTGCTCAAATAGTACCTGAGGGTTTAAATTCAATTCTAAACTTCTTACGGGTCAATCTCTTGTTTTGAAATAGTTAAATTGGCAAAAATCAAATTGGGCTGATGCTCAAATTGGAAAGATGGGATCCTCTCTATTCATGGGATAAATTGTCATGGTCAATGTGCATTCTCAGATAGATGACATCTCATTATAATGACTTTGAATGGTGTAGATGTATTTTCCTTTTCGTTCCTTTTCTTTCAAATCGAACCCCAAATATGGGTGCGGACGGCACCGCCACCATCTCCTCCGACCTCATCTGCCATTGCCTCCAACACGATGATGTGTTAGAGGTGATCATCAGGTGGCCTGAGAGTCGAGCCGAGTTTGCTCACTAAATGCTCTTATCGGAATCTGTTCGAAATGCCTCTAAATGCTAAAGTTGTAGTGGCGTTGCGGCCGGTTATAGAAAAGAAGATACGTGAGAGAACTTCGATGTGCATCCTATGTAATTTTATACATTATTAGAAGTGATCAATGGGGGTTTGGCCTGTACTCTCGAATCAAGTTCAAAACATCACCCATGCTCACTTATCACGAAAAAATGACTGGTTAGGTTCAACTCAATCCCATCTTGTTAGGCTAGACAATCGCATTAGATCATAAATATTGCTTGGAACTGTCCGTTCACGGAAAGACATATGATAATTGTGTGGTTATGGTAGGCCCACTTTGGGCCCAATTGGGACCGTGCCTCACGACTATAGGCCAGCCTAGAATAGTGCTTTTGGGCCACTGTAGCGAAGGGCCCTTCGGCCACTAGGCTAATTGTCCGATGTAGCTATTACACATATGTCTCCATTTAAGACGCGATGACGGACGTCCTACTCAATATTCACGTGACTAGTGATGATATGCATTGCCGACAATGATGCAAAAATCTAGAAGGAGAAGAAAGATTTGCAAGTTCACCATATTCGGTCCCCCACATAAACTCAAGTCCAACGTTAGGCATGACGATCGTGTGATCCGACTTCCCCAACTTGCAAAAAGCCGAATCCATCGCACCTTGCTCACACTTCTGATTAAACAAACAATGCTCCGTTTGGCTCCAACCAAAAAGTTGCTCACCTGCTTCTTAGCATTAACCCTTTAGGCACCTAATTCTTCACATTTCGTTAATGCACCTGCACGAAGTTGGGGATTTTTTTCCCAATACCCTGATTTGATTTGGCCTACCCTTTTCTAAATTCGATTAGCTCTTCATTAAAGTTCACAGAACAGATTCTTCTGGGGACAGATCAAGGAAGAAAATATCAGATGCTTCAAACCAAGTCGTCACTTTCCTTCTAGACGCAAGATGAAGGGAATAAAACTATATGAACGCAGGACCAGAAAGAGAGAGAACATACAAAAAGAACTATTTTTTCCGCCAAAGTGCCTCCTCCCCTTCAAGTTTCGTGGCGCAAAAGGTCAAAAGACTAGGAGCCCCACTCAATCGAAATGATATCAGAGCAATAATGACTTGAATCTGAAATGACAACGACGGGTTTTCAACTACGTCCATAAATTCTTTGGCGCTTGCTCCAGCGATCGTCATCGACCTGGAGAGCTCCATTACTACTGCACGTTCCAGCTCCAGCACAGCAGCTTCGACGCACGCTCGAGAATTCTCTTAGGGAACGTCAAATCTCATCGCTGCAGAACTCAGACCCGGACGACAATAACTGAAGAATAAGAAGCCTTTTTGATCTCGAATACTTGAGAATTCTTTTAATGAACGTCAAATCTCATCGCTACAGACCTCAGCCCGGACGACAATAATTGAAAAAAATGAAAAAGAAGAAGCCGTTCTCTTTCTGGATCTCGGATACTTGAGAATTCTTCTAAGGAACGTCAAATCTGAACGATTGATAGCTCAGACCGGACGACAATAATTGAAGAGCAAGAAGCCGTTCTGGTTTTGATCTCGATCTGTTCACATGTGCGTCAAATGCGCGGTCAAACTTGCGTGCCGGAATTCGCTCGTTTGGGGCCCTTGACAATGCGGGAAGCCAACGGGAGAGGCTGTTCCTCATTTGATGTACCATCCATGAGCTTATTTTTCTTCTTATTTCCGTCTTAATAATCTTGAAGACTTTTTCTCTTTGCGTTAATAATATTAACCAAAAAAGAGCGATATATCTACAAAAAAACATGTAACAACCTCATCTGACGAGGATGAAAGTGATCATCGGGTCTAGAAGATTTAGGTAAGGAATAGCTCTTCTTGTATAATGATGAATGAATTGAATTGTACATTGAGTAGGGAGAGTTCTCTCTTTATGTGCGAAACTTACAATTGACTTACAATGCTCTTTTTGACTTGACAAGTTTAGCATTGGAAGTTCAATATTAAATATGCCAAGATGAGAGCACTTTTAGGATGAACGACTTCTTAGAAAAGTATATACTTATACGTCATTGGACAGACCATGATGCCTAGCACGATTAGGGATGTCACATAAAGTGTAATTAAATGCTTAGATCCCGTAATTTAAGCTATCATCTAAAAGTTCTGTTTTCAGGATTTGTTTGGCAACTTTTTATTCTCATACAAATCTTTTCTCTCATCTTGAGGCTCTTACAATTTCTTCTAATTTTTTTCTTAACGCAAAACACACAAAACCTTTAAAAAATTAGAATAGCGAAGTACGGATTAACATATAATTTTAACGATTGTATAAATACTAATGTATGTATTCTTTATTTTAGCAATTAATATATCTCGCGTGACATCCAATCTCATACACTTCCGCAAGAAGATACTTATTTTCTTCCAATTGGCAGCCACCCTACTTCGGGTAAGTACGTAGCGTGCGCCCTGACATTAGTATTATTCACTACCGATAAACACATCTGATGAGAGTAATGATTAACCATGGAGGCTGGAGCAAGTTAATCCATGTTTTAATCCCGACCAATTCAAAAGACCTCATTGCATGCCGTGAAAAGATAAGCAAGAGGGCAAATACCACAAAAAACTTCACACTATACCACTATAATATGGATAATATAAACTTTCTTTAATAAAAATCTTAAATTTGCCCACTGTGACACAAATATTCCATTTTTTTTTGTGTAATGTAAAAACACAAACTTATATATGTGTGAGATATGTACTCTTTATTTTAGTTTCATCTAGGGTATATTTGTTACATCGATATAAATTTGGGGTTTTTATAACAAAAAAATTGAGGTTTTTGTGTCACAATGGGAAAATTTAAAGTTTTTAGTGATATAAAAAAGTCCGGGATATTTGTATTACAATAAACATAACTTGTGATTTTTTATGATATTAACCCCAAGCAAAAATAAGCTGATTAAAAGGTCAAGAATAATACAAGATAATGATATATATATAAAGAAGCTTAGATTATTTTAATTTTGCAAAAAGGTGGAGATTGTATTAACCAATAATACGAGGATATTCGGGAAAAGCGTTAAAAAAAAGTCATAAATA
Source organism: Eucalyptus grandis (assembly GCF_016545825.1). Lineage (NCBI taxonomy): Eukaryota > Viridiplantae > Streptophyta > Magnoliopsida > Myrtales > Myrtaceae > Eucalyptus > Eucalyptus grandis. The sequence continues at coordinate 38,947,992 of NC_052622.1, forward strand.
TTTTTTTGGTGCAAATTTAGTCCTAAACCTTTTTACTTAGTGCCAATTTAGTCATTTACGGTTAATTTTGACCGGATTTTGCTGATTGGACACCGGCCGGCTAACATGGTTTGATTGGTGCTAACGTGGACAACTTTTAATAATATTTTAATATTTTTGAATTCTTTTTCTTTTTCTTTTTTTTTTTCCTTTCCCTCCTCTAGCCGATCGCCAGACTTCGCCGCCACCTCGCTAGTGACCACGAGGGCGGCCTCGGGTTAGGTGGCGAGGCTCGCCCTCGTCGGCCACCTCACTAGTGGTTGTGAGGGTGGCCTCGCGTCGAGCAGCGGGCGAGCCTCGCTGGCCATGGACGAGGCTCAACCTCACTAGCTCGGCACTAGGTCGCCCCCGCCCAGCACAAGGCTGCCCTCGCGGCCACTAGCAAGGTGGTCGGCGAGATCCAGTGAGGTCGACCTCATTGGCTGTCGCCTTTGGCCGATTGCCGAGGTTCGGCGATTAGCTAGAGGAGGGAAGGAAAAAAGAAAAAAGAAAAGAAAAAGAAAATTTTAAAATATTAAAAAATTAAAAATTATTAAAAGTTGTTCACGTCAACATTAATTATGCCACGTTAGTTGGCCGTCGTCTAATCAGCAAAATCCAGCCAAAATTGGCCGGAAATGACCTGAATCGGCACTAAATAAAAATGTTTAGAATTAAATTGGCATAAAAAAGTTTAGGACTAAATTTGCATAAATACAAAAGGTTTATGACTTTTTTAACACTTTTCGAGGATATTCCATCAATTCACTATATCAATCAATTCCCTTTTCAATCCCCATTAAGCAAAGCTGTCATTGGACACCGATCCATCTTTTGCTTAAAAACTATCCTAAAACCCTTCTGATTAAGATTGTAAGAAACTTATCGACAACATCCGTGACTATCAACCTTATTTTCAAATATAACAATAGTGGAGTTCATGCATTCACACGTTTCAGCGGGAATCGAAAACATCAAAACCGTGGGCTTCTTGCCTTGTTGGTTTTCCTATGGTGAGAGAGAGAGAGAGAGAGAGAGAGAGAGGAAACGATAGAAAGTACACTGCAGATCATGTGACAAACCTTGATAATCACAATACCATGAACTCAAGCAAAAGACTATGCTATTTCAGAGGGATAGTGCGGCATTTTTAGGTACCGATGGCGCAGATGGGTTAAAAGAATGTGTCCGGGAATCAATGTACAAGCACTTTCTTCTTCCGAATAATTTAACTTCTGCAAGCAATAATTATTTCCACGTTTCAACGTGGAAGCACTGACTTCAAAGCCATGCCAGGGGGAACTGTCTTCCCATCAAAGCATTGCTCGGGCGATTCATGCATCTGCGCAGAAGAAAGGCCAAAAAATTAGGGTTTAGTTAATGCCCTAATCTTTTTTTTTTGATACCCAGGAACCTTGTACAATCGATAGTCGGCGGGTAAACCTTGGAGTGACGCTAGCGTAAAACTCACCACTCCGACGTCACACTTAAGACACCAAGTGCCTTCACTAGGTTTCGAACCCCTCACCTTTGGATAATGATCAATAGAGCTCTTATCCAGCGGAGTCATCGCGGCCGGTGGTATAATCTTTTAGTTTTGTTTTAAAGACACTATTATTAGGGTTTTTGAGTTATGATTTAGTTTTCAAAACAAAATGGGCCACTTGAGAGATTCTATGTCCGTGTGATTATGTGACTCAAGAGTTTGCGTAAACTCACATGCTGCATCGAATAACGTGGAATCTTAACTTGAGATAACACGAGTTTAGGACTTTTGGCAATATCAAAAAGCTTTATTCTCTGATGACGGTATAAGCGATCTTAGAGGCATCATATCATATGATGATCTTATCAAGGAATACTTATGAAAACCTTCTACATGAAGACTCTGGAAAAGGAAAAAGTAATTAGAAAAGGGTAATCTAAGAGACTTTTATTGGTGCAATGGTGATACGATAAAACCTTGCCGATAGATGTAATCTTTTTACTTAGCTAGATGAATTATTTGATCGGTTGATGAAAGTTTTCATTTCATGGCCGTTTGCATAAGAAATATTTTCACACCGGTTGGTATTGGTGTATTAAAATACGAACCCTATATTATAACAAGGCTCGATATCTCCTTATTCCATCTGAGGTCAATCTAATTTATGAAATGAAACCGGTAGGTAACGTGTCTCATGATCTCGAATATCTTAGTTGACTTTGTTTTCATGATTGATTCTATTTATTTGCCGCACTCAAGCTCCCGTATTCGGCATCAATTATAAATAAATGGGAGGCAAGAAATGGCTGCCCCATACATGAACTCACGAGTGCCATCAAAAATCAAAAGCTTAGAGAAAACACGTCATGTGCCTCACCCAATAGAAAAACAGGGAATGGTCACGTGATCATCATTTTTCCTCGTGATTCTGCCATTAAAAAAGGTTTCTTCCGGACTCGAGGGTGAGTTTAACACTGAACACCATCATAAGATAACTCAACATCACGAATCGAGATTCAAAAAATATGTCTTACCCTTATTTTGCTTTACGAAAATATACCCTAAAAACCCAATTATCCAAACATTATTTACGGCAACCTTATTTCAAGAATTAGAGCTCTATTATGAAGAATACAGATCATACGTTCTTATTGACTGTGGTATGGATTTGCGAGCACATATGACATCGACGAATTCAAGAAGAAGTCAAAATCCTGTTTCGTTCGATCCGTGCGCCGTAAAAGGAAAATGATGAAAGAGAAGAGAAGTTGGAGGAGGAAGCAATCGCGTCGGAAGCAATTGAGGGCGGGCGATGGCGATATCGGTGGGTCCAAAACCTCAAACATTCCGGACAGCCCCTTTGCTTCCATTCGAAGCGAATGCCTCTTGTCCATTCATCCCCCGCAAAAAGAGTCCAGAAGACCTCACCAAGAAGGTGCGAGTGCGCAAAGCAAGTCGACCCCATTGGAGGCTTTTTGGAGCTCAATCCACCCCACTGAAACCCTCCGGCCAGAGTTCCAGTTTGTACAATCCTCTAATGTAATTCCCAAAGGATCCAATATCAATTTCGTTGCGAGGGCCGACCATTTTCGCCCACGAATTTTGTGTGTTTCATCACGATCATAATAGCGGTGTGCAAAAACGATTATCATTTAGCTAATTTAGTCCAATTTCCGAGGAGTTTTGTCCAGTTTTCGATTTCTAAAAGTGGGAACGAGTGTCCGAAAGGTCTAGTCCCAATTCTTGGTACCAAGGGGAATTGGACCGGACCTACTACATATATATTTTTGTATTTCTTCAAAAAAATTAGTGGATTTAGTTTATTATTTTTTAGGAGATATGAGCCTATAATTGGACAATAAAATATCCGGATGGAAGTATATGATTTGTCTCGAATTCTGAATTTATTTCTTATCATGTTTTGTAAAATAAGGGTGTAAAGGATAATCATTCTGTTTAAGAAATCAATTTTTGTTCTACAAATAAATTTTTCTCTTTTTGTTTCCTTGATGAGTTTATAAGAAAAAATATACGTTTGATAATGATACAAAATTTCTATTGGCAGAGTACATAAAATTTTTCCCTCTTAGGTGGTAGAGGCGGCCAATGGACAGAGATTGGTGACTAGAGGACAATGGTGGTGGATGGCAACCAATGGACAGTGACCGGTGGTTAGGACAGGTGGACAATCAGCTAGTAGAGATGACAAGCAACGAGAAGAGTTTATTTCTCATTTCTATTCTAGAAATAGAAAAGTAAAATTTTATTTCTAATTTCTAATCCAAACTTAATTTTGGACTCAAAATTTGTTTTAGAAATTAAAAATGAAATTTATGTTATTTAATATATATATTTGTTCCAAATATGTTCATGAGAATAGAAAATAACTCTAGTTAGAAATAAAATGGTTATTATGCGTGCTTTAAGATATCCAGATGGAAATAAGAAAAATAAAATAATGAATAGTTCCATTAGACCTAAATTAGAACCGATTTAGTCCCTGGTTCCCAATATTGGGAATTGGTTCTCTTGGTCTAGTTCTTGATTCCATCTTGGAATTGGACTGAATTGGGAACCAATTATCCTTAGGTCATAAGGCAAATTCGAAAAGTGACCCAACTTTAACATGCTTAAGTTTTATAGCATTATTAATGAAAAATGTAACATTTGTTTATGATGCAACTTGCAATGGATTACAAACACCAAATAGGCATGACTCGTGATTCTCGCCCAAAATAGGCTTTCTTCGGACAGAATCATCGTTGCTTCCGCCATTATATGAGCAAAGGTTCATAATGCATTCCAGTTTTAAATTTCTGACAAGAATCCTCCAAAGAAAAGTATTTTTCGTGGAGTCAAAGAGGGGGTTAACCCCGGACCAGTCAACTAACTTAACCACCAAACCTGGTTAGGGTTCCCCCTGGGGCTTTGCACGATTGTCACAAGAAACACGCGCGCCGTGGCGATGCCCACGCGCAGGACCTTCCGGTGGAGCTGCACTCGCCCGGTGGAGACTGCCAAGGGGGCGCTCGAGGAGGCGCGTGTGGTCGGGCGGGGCGAAGAGCGCGTGGGGTCAACTGCTTGTAACCGCAAAACGGAGTGCGCCGCAATTGAAGAGCTTGTCGTGCGCTCGCCCCCACGTGGCGGATCCTCCACACTGCTCTTCGGATTCTGCGCCAGGCGCTATTGACCTAACCAGAGTCAACGAAATTTAACTACAGTTAGACCCCGTGCATCATTATAGGGAGAGAGGGAAAATAAACAAAATAAATAAATAAGTGAGTGATAAACGTCAGAAATTCCCAAATTCTTTAAGGGCTTCCTCCAATTCCATTCCCAGTTCACGATTTATAAAAGTCAAGCTGTATGCGTGGACATAATGTAAGAGAAGCACATTATAAATGCATTAAAAAATAGTAAATTTTTCGATTGAGATGACCTGGTTACATTGACTGATAAATTTAAATAGTTTATGACATGATTCATTCAATTTGATTTGAGGAAGTTGTTTTTCGGTAAGATAATTTAGCTTCATATGACATGATATATTATTTTTTTCATAATTTCAAGCCGCACCATATTCTATGGTCCAAGAGAGAGAGACGAGGCTACCGTACATGGTTTCCAATTTCATTTAAGTTCATGATGTATAAAATAAAAGGACTTTTAAATTGGCATTTTTGGTGTCATGAAACATGAAAGATTCAACTACCACAACCTATCTACAAATATCATGGATGTTATAATTATTTGAGAAAAAGTATTCTTCTAAAAATGATCTAATAATGTATACTCCTTTTGATTTTTGAACCATCCATCATTAACGGACATCAGCAATTTTAACCTCGGAACAGGTGGACATGAGTGTGGTAATCTAACATGGAAGTAGACATGCATAATTGATCTTAGGACAGCTTATGTACATTTATATATTCAGTAACATTTGCTCACTAAATAAATTAGCTCATCATTTCGTTAGTTATATACTATTTTGCAATACAAATATGTAAACTTTTTAACTCGGCTAACTTCATGGATGCATGTCTCGTTTGCACGCATATAGAAAATCTAATCACAATGTGACCACTAAAGAAATCACAATTGGAAATTGGGGTGATTGGTTTGAGAATGAGTGGGTTCAAAACTTGAAACTTGGAATCTATCTTATTAAAATTGATTCTTAATTTTGAAATCTGGAATCTACTATTTTTGCCGTGGAACCTATTATGTTTTTCTAGTTTAGTTTCAAAGTTTTCCTAGGAAATGATTTCTTTCTTTCTTCTTCCTCTCCTCCTCCTTCTTCTTTCTTCTTCTTCTTAAATCAGGACAAATAATAGTCATAATAAAAAAGTATGAGCAACAAAACAGCTCAAAACAAAATATTGATACAAAAGAAATGTAAATATAAAGTAATATGAAAGTTAAGTTCATTTAAGAAAGAAATCTTCTTCTAACTTGACAAAATAGATTTTTAATCATCGGTTCTCGGGTGAGTGAATGGGTAGGTGGGTTCAACACATAGAAATTGGAACCTATTAGCACAATATCGAATCCAAATATTTGGAATTGGGAATCAGATTTGTTTCAATGACTGGTTTGGTTCGGTTTCAGGAAGAAGAGTCTTTAACTTAAATCATAACTCGGCCCTAACTTTACGCATATGAGGTCGTCTGCCGTGGTTCGCGGGCTGCATTAGTCATACCCCTCCGAAGCAGGACACCATTAGCGACCTTTGGTATTATCTAAGGTAGAAGAATGACATCGAACCCAATAAAACAATGAAGACGTCATTGTCTAGGTTATCTAATAGCCGTCTTCCACCATGCCCATCTTCTTGGACTTTCTGTGGGAATGTTATCATGAACCCCATAAAAATCATCAGGTTTTGGACTATCTGACCCGGAATTTAGTTATGTTTTATCCATACGGTCGTGAAGATGGTTGGAACTGAAATTTGGGATAATGTAGAGTGACATTAGCTCAATTTAATACAATATCATGAACCAGCATGTTAACCGAAGTGGTTCACTTATCTCTATCTAAGGCCCTTCTTTTCTAGGGTTGTCTCTGTCAATCTCCCAAGGACTAATCAAATTTGTGGCCACAAGAGCTCTTGCTACAGATAATCTAATCCCAATCATGCGTATACTTATGTATGCATTTATGTCATCTTCATGCTTATCTCGTAGTGCTCCAAGACCTTATCGTATGATGCTGCATTATTTTATTTCCTAGGTCAAACTCACAGCTAAGCTAGCCATTATGGGAATGGGGGTACCATTTCGATTGATCTTGACTTCCTCGTTTGAGCTGGCGCACCTCCTGTTGCCGTGCGAATTACTTCTCGTATCCTTAGTCGTGCACTGCACTTGATAGGTTGATTCATGGGCATGGGCGTGAATTGTCAAAAAAGGAACAGACAAGTTGACAATTGGGATCTGATCCGAGGCGAATGGTTGAGTGCTCTCATGATCCTTATATTCTATTATTTATGATTGGGTGCACTTAGCATTCCATACTAAAAACTCCGGAGACTAGTTGAGGATGACAGAATTTTGGATCTCCAAGGCCCGTTTAGTAAGGTTTTGAAAAGTGTCTAAGGGTACACTTTTACATTTTCCTTCGGAAAATCTTCGTTCGCATTCCAAATTATTGTACCGTAAAAATTGTATAAGAATTAAGCTTGGCCAAATGAAAGATTAAGCTACTACCATCAAATATAATTAATGAAAATAAATACTCGAAAGAGGCGAGGAGGAGCATGGTTTCGGGAGATCTGATTCTTGTCCCTACGCCTTGCACAAGGGCAAGAATTGATCGTACATCCCCACCCCGCACCACTCAGTGTGCGGTTGGGTTACCCCAACTGAGGCAGGTCGACGCTGCTTCTCACGAGGATCGGTAAAAATATCATTCCTAATTGTCCTTAAGGATAGTCCGACCGGGCCTAGGTTGAAATTGGGACAAATGATTGGCTTTCGCTGACGTAAATTATGAAGGAGAGGAAGATAAAAAGAAGGAAAATGTTGCCTTTTCTTGTTCGGAAAGTAGGGAAGTGAAAAGTTGAGGAAGATGAAGAGAAAATACAAGCGCGGGGGCCCGTAACTCCTTAGTCAATCCTATGTGGAGAGAAATTAAGAAGCAAGTCAATGAAAATTCCTAATTAGCCTATGAAATGCCTCATTTCCTTAATTTGGAGGGTTTCCTAGTCATTTTGATCATCCAGGCTTTGCTTACCTTGCACGTTCTATTCTTTCCTAGAACTTTCTCTTCCACGAACTCCATTATTGATCGTGGTCGGTTTGCACCGAAAAAACATGACATGAGATGAAACGCATTATAGAGAGACTCGAATATGACGCGGCATAATAGGTTGCACCTTGTATATTGACCAATAACTGATATGCTCTCATCTTTACTGAGTTACTCGATATACACAATTGGTCATTGCAAATGTGATGGTTCGATGTAGCTTCTTCTCCCGTATTCCAAAGTTTGCAACACTCGAGCTCTGCTCTACCTAAGGTCACTAGTTTGTTACCCCACCTCCTTTGCCTCTCTTCTCATTGTTCCGCTATCAAATTGCATGTCATTAATATTCAAGAAATACTGTTTATTCTAACATAATTTGAAGTTTTTCTTATGACTTCTATCACTTCACATGCGATTAAGAGATTTTATATAATTTATGAAAAAAATTGTATGTCATACTGTGTTTGTGAAAATCCATGTTTTTTTTGGTTAAGGTTGTGAAAATCCATGTTTTGTCATATTATGTACGATAATTTGCATAACATCCGAGTTTACCATCTAATTAATATGAATTGACATGAGTTATGAACAACATATGATACATTAATAAAAAATCATCTTCCCTAATTGAAAGGGGGGGGGTTGCAACTTTGTCGCATGAAATTTAGTATACCTTACTATATTTGCAAGAAAATTTACCGATCACCAATTGGGCGGTTGGCTGAGTCATAGACTTTGATTTTCAAGCCACATAACTAGTTCGATGCCGTGGTCTATCATCCTTAATTAGTCTACGTAGGACAAGCATGGGTCAGTCTCGAACTTTCCCACCCTTGAATGGTGGATTGCATATCGTGATGGTAACCTCGCCACTAGTATTTAATATCTCACCAACACCCTAAAATTCAATTACGTTAGTGATGGGTGAGATACGTTTTCATTATTATTTCTCTTGTCAATCTTACTTTAATTCTCAACTTATTCTCAAAATTTTATCTGGCCTTTTTATAAGGCGTGAGTAAAAATTTAAAATGGAAATTAAACTTTTTTACCGCTAATCCCATGAGGAGACAAAGATTACAACTCCTCACTTTTGTCATTTTACATGGGAATGATGGTTAAGGGGACAAGATTCAGTGATTAGTCTTGTACTTCTCAACCGTAAATGGCGGGGTGCAATGACAACCTCGGCACCGGGCAATTAATATCTCATCGGCGCCCTAAAATTCAACTATGTAAGTGACGTGCGAGGTAGGTTTCCACTAAATTCCCAAACCTTTCTTTTCGCGAGAAAAAAAGGAGGAGGAAGGAAGCAAAACTACTGGCCGCGGACTCCGAGGAAGATATAGACTTTTTCGAAAATGCAGAACAACTCATCACGAAAAAACACAGCTCTCTCTCTCTCTCTTCTTTTTCCCTCGTACCAACACCGTCAAAACAGTTCAATCCCCCGCGTTATCAACGTGAGCGCGCGCGAGAGACCGGGTCGCATCGCGCCGTGTGAACGCACGTCTCGCGTTGTAGGCTCGTCCGTCCCTACACCCCGCGTGCGTTCGTCCTCCCCAGTCAACAGTCAACACGGACCTCGGAAGGGAAGGCAGGGGGCCAATGGCAGGGCACCCCGGCTGTCGGGCACGGGGCACGTGTCCCGCCGCGAGCGGGGCGCCGACACACGCGTCGCCCCTTCATTGGGCCTGGGGGGGCAATCAGTGAGCTGGGGGAAGTCAGACGTCACGGTCCAGGGGCAATTCAATGCTCGGACGCAGAGACCGAGTGAGAAACGTGGGTGGAGTAATGCGCATGAGTCGTGGATTTAACGGCGTGATTTCGAGGGGGGCAAGGGGCGAAGGTGGGTAGAGAGCTCCTTCGTGTATAAATAGCTGCGCGAGGAGGGTGGGGAAAGGCAGAGAGCGTGTGAGGTTTGAGAGAACTTCCCACGAGAAACAGAGAGGAAAAGGAAAAAAAAAAAAACAGAGCGTGAGTGATACACGAGAGTGCGAGTGCTGGTTTGATCGGCCGTCGATCTTCTTCTTCCCCCCTTCTCTAATGTCCCCGCTTCTCTGAATCCCTTTCTGCGAATCATCTGTCTTTCAAAAAAGAACAGGAAAGTTCTGATTTTTGGGCTTTTTTCTTCCCCGAGAAAGAAAAGAAAGAGACAAAACTTGGACGGTCTTGAGGATTTCTTGAAGCCAGGTGTTTTCAGAATCGAGATCCAGAAACGAACCTTTTTTTTAAATTTTTTTCCTTGCCAGATCGGGTGTTTTCTTGCTTCCGGTCTCTTTCTTCTTCTTGCTTTTTTCTTCTTCTGTTTTCTTCTTCAGCTGAATCAGCTCAGAGGGTGATTTTTGTCCCTCGAAGGTTGGTCTTGAATTAAGCTTCTGGAGTGAAGAGGTTGTGTATTAAAGACTTCTTCGGTCCATATCAATTTGGCAAAATCGCTTCTTTTCTTTGCTTTTCTGCAAAAAGAAGAAAATCTTCATCCTGTGCTTTGATTTTGGTAAGCAACAGGTCACCAAAAAAAAAAAAAAAAAAAAACCTTCTTTTTCTTCTTCACCCCTTTCCCATCTTAGTAGTCCAGATCTGAAATTAATTTGCAGGAACGTACATTAAACATTTATGGCAGCGATCATGGATTTCTACAATAGCATAACAACCGCAGCTCTCGAACCAGAGTCATTCGATACTGGTGGCAATGAGCTGATGGAAGCACTTAGCCCTTTTATCAAGAGTGCTTCCCCATCGAACCCTTCGTTTTCTTCTCCTCCCTGCAACTACTTCTCCTTCTCAACGCCATCCTCCTCTTCATCTCTTTCCCAACCCATGTCCTACCCCGACCCTTGCTCCACCGCCTCCGTGACCCAGCTATTTCCTGACGGGTTCTCGGTGCAGCAATCGGGTCCGACGGGTTCGACCTCTACTATCCGACCCAAGTAGTACCCCAGATGGGTCAGATCATCCAACCTCAAGCCCACCTTCAAGATTCTTCCTCTTATCCGTCTTCTTTCTATCAGTATCACCAGCAGCAGCAGCAGCAGCAGCATCACGGCGGCGCCGCCGGGTTTCTTGGGCCGAGGGCCGTGCCGATGAAGCAGGCAGGTCTCGCCCAGAAGCCCGCGAAGCTGTACCGGGGAGTGAGGCAGAGGCACTGGGGGAAGTGGGTGGCCGAGATCCGGCTACCCAAGAACCGCACCCGCCTCTGGCTCGGCACCTTCGACACGGCCGAGGAGGCCGCCCTTGCCTACGACAAGGCGGCGTACCGGCTGCGGGGCGACTTCGCGCGGCTCAACTTCCCGCACCTCAAGCACAAGGGGTCGCACATCCAGGGCGACTTCGGCGACTACAAGCCGCTCCATTCCTCCGTGGACGCCAAGCTCCAGGCCATCTGCCAGGACATGGCCGAGAAGCCAGCCGACGGCAAGAAGAGGCGCTCGGCCCCCGCCGGCGGCGGCAGCTCCGCAGCTGCTGCCTCGCCGCGGAGGCCGGAGCCGGAGCCGGAGCCGGTGAAGACGGAGGTGGGAGTGTCGGCGGCGACGTCGTCCTCCCGGAGAGCGACGACGCGTCGGTGGAGGAGTCGTCGCCGCTGTCGGAGCTGACGTTCAACGACTTCGTGGAGCCGCAGTGGGAGAGCGTGGGGGTGCCTGAGAACTTCTCCCTGCAGAAGTACCCGTCCGAGATCGATTGGGCTGCTATCTATTCTTGAAGCCTTTTTCACTTCTCATCATCATCATGTCATGTCCAGTTTTCTCCAGTAGTTTCGTCTTCTTTCTCTTTCGAATTTCCAAGAAGCGCAGTATGTAATATGTTAGGAGTAATTTAGGGAAAGCAGGGGGCTCTGCTGCGATGGAGTTTTGGCAGTTGCAGCGGCCACTGCTAAGCCTTGTATCGTCGTGTAAATCCGACCACGGTCCGCCGGGGTTTAGTCGGCGGTACCGTGGATCATCTCATGCGTTCCGTGTTTAATTTTTGTTAGTGGAAGAGATAATTATTTGCATTGTCCGAACTCGGTTGGTGTGGTATTACGTGTCTTGAGTACGTGGTGGTGGTGGTGGTGTTGGATCTTGAGATGATATTTTGTGGCGCTCCGGACAGGACAAAAAGGCCACCCACGGGTCAGGTCCGACTCAGCCCCGTCCCGGAGTGGACGCGATTCGCGGGTCCATCCTGCGACTTTTGCTTTAGTAAAAGGTCGGGAACACAGCTCGGAAATGGAAATTGGCCAGATGGGAAAGAGTGATTAGGCGTGGAAATAGTCTTTAATTTGGCAAGCGGTTTCCATTTATCCCGGTCTTTTAAGAATTTTAGAAACTAGTTTGGTTGATCAAGGGCTCTACATGCCATGGAGTACATGGGGGCAACTCTACCGATCTTCAAGCATTCGATTTTCGGGATTTATGATGTTTAAGAATAGATCTTGATCATTCATTGAAATTTTAAACAATTTTGGGGTAGGACGCTCTGAGTAGAGATGCAATGGAATACTTTGGAGTATTTCCTTTCAAGTTGTGCCTTGGGTCTGCAAGTTACAAACACGGTTGGCGACATGAAAGACGGAGCTTTCATCATCCAAGTCCTCGCTTCCTTCTTTACAGATTCCAGAAGGAAGCGTACAAATTGGACGATTTTAGAAAACCTTAAAATCTTAAGAGTGAGCTCATTGTCTGCCTGATGCAATTGCTGCTTGTATTCCAAGCTCTTACTGTTCTACAGCTCCTATTGATCTCTTGAACCCTGTGCAAAGATCCGCTAGTCGAATCATGCCACGCCATCGAAGTTGTGGTAGCTCAACTGCAAGCCCAATGCCGTCATCGGCATCCGCATCCTCGGAACACCGAGTGAAGTGCCAGATCATGAAATAACCCAATGACGTTATGCTTCATCTAATAGTGGTACAATAATGATGAGGTGCTCAATTGCTTTTCGTTAATGACATGACATAGTCAAACTTAGTGGCAGGTAAAGGTGATCACTTCTCGGGTGGACGGTTCCACCTTGAAACTAGTCCCGCTTATTAATTTCATGGATTTACTCTAGCGGTTCGATTATAAGGTGGGCTTATGGAATCGTCGCACCAAATTTCACGCAAGTGACCGGTCAATTCAACCACGGGTCAAGATAAGATTCTAGCACCCATGCGGCCTAAAGAGTTTCCTCTCAAACACGTGCAAAGATTACTTTACAGTCCTCTTAATACTTTGAACGATGAGTAGGGGCAAATGGCAGCAACTAGGGTTTTTAACTTACAGAAAATGAAGGTGACCAAGAACAACCGGGGGGGGGCTGAGGTCACGAGTTGGGTTTGCAAGGAATGGTCGGAGGTGCGACCACGAGTAAATGGGAGTTGAGAGTTGAGGTCTTGAGTTGATAGGAGTTGAAAATACTTCACTGTCCTCTCAATACTTTGAAAAATGAGTAGATTAAAGAAACTAAAAAGGGCAACTGGTAGCAGTTTGGGTTTCTAACTTACAGAAAATGAGGTGAACAAGAGTGAGGGAGGGCATTGAGGTCGTGAGTCGTGTTTGTGAGGAGCGGCCGGAGATACGGCTTGTGAGTCAATAGGAGTCGATAGTTGAGGTTGTGAGTCAATAAGAGTTGAGAGATGAAGAGACCAATAGAGTTTTTTGAGAGAGTTGAGACGCGAGAAATCGAGATGAGACAAGATGACTAACGAGTGAAATTAAGGATTTGGGCTTATATATATATTGAGAGGACTTTTTTTAAAGAGTTTTTAATACTTTTTATTTTTCTTTTCTTTTCTTCATTTTTCCCCCTAACTTTGTAAATTGGTGACAGCTAGTGACCCCCTCTCAATACTATGAAGAATGAGTAGATTAAAGAAACTAAAAGGGCAATTGGCAGCAATTTGGGTTTCTAACTTACAGAAAATGAGGTGAACGAGGATGAGGGAGGCGCTAAGGTCGTGAGTCATGTTTGTGAGGAGCGGCGGATGTACGACTATGAGTCAATAGGAGTCGAGAGTTGAGGTCGTGAGTCAATAAGAGTTGAGAGTTGAGAGATGAAGAGACCAAGAGAGTTTTTGAGAGAGTTGAGACGCGAGAAATTGAGATGAGACAAGATGACTAATGAGTGAAATTAAGGATTTAGGCTTTATATATATATATATCAAGAGGACTTTTTTTTAAAGAGTTTTTTAATACTTTTTTTCTTTTTCTTCCTTTTTTTCTCCTAACTTTGTAGATTAGTGACAGCTAGTGACCCTCGCTTGATTTGGGTGAGGGCTCGAAGGTTGGCAAGGGCCAACAACCTCGCCCATTGGTTGGTGAGAGCCTTTGCACCCTCGTTTGGATTTGGGAGGGCCTAATGCCCTGCCTGTGGCCAAAGAGGGCTAGAACGCCTCACCTAGACCAAGCATGGGTTGTTGCCTGTGACTAGGGGTGTCAAAAATCTAATCGAATCGAAAAATTCGATTTTTCGGTTCGGTTTTCATTAAAAATCGAAATTGTTTTTATTGGTTCGGTTTTATAGGTTAACCGAATCGAACCGAACCAACAAACCGATAAGAGCTTATTCCTTGGAAATGAAAAATATATACAATAGAAAAAAAAAAAACAAATGCAAAAACCGAAAACTAAAAGCTGAAAACTAAATACCGAAAAACCAGAACCGAATCAAAATTTCGGTTCGGTTCGTATTTGGTTCGGGTTTCATTCGGTTCAGTTCGGAAGTTTTCCTAACGATTCGGTTTGGTTTTTTGAAAAGCGAACCGAACCGAACCATTGACACCCCTACTGTGACTTGCAATGATCGGCCGTCATCGCATTTGGAAAAAAAAGAAAGGAAGGAAAGAAAAAAAAAAGAGAGAAAAATTTCAAAAAAAAAATTAAAAATTATTTACGTCAATGCTAACTATACCACATAAAACAATTGATTGCGCGATTTTGGGCCAAAATTAGCATTATAAACTCAATTGGCACAAATACAAGAAATTTAAATCTACAGTGATTTAATTGAAAATTTTAAAACTTAAAAAAATGTTTAGAATTGAATTAGTATCAATATAATAGGTTTTAAAACTTTTTTTTGTGCTTTTGCTAACATTATGCAGTTGGAATCTTTTCCTCTTTCCAAAGATTTTAAGAATCATTGTCAAAAATAATATCTACAGAACTATCACCTCAACAATAATTAGATCAAGATAATGTGTTTTTTTTTTTGTTCTGATCACTAACTAAAAGATTATTAAGAGACCAAAATCTGCAACACTTGAATCCTTTAAGTCAATGTATATCTCGTCCTAAAATATTGTTATACTCGACCAAACCGAACTAAATGGTAAAAGATGAAAATAACTTTCTCATTCTAGCTAACGTACACTTCCTTTATAACTTTCAAAGAGAAGAATCTGAAACAACTGCTCAACTTCAAATGCAAACAGATAACAACTAGATGGAACAGGGCAAAAGCGCACAAATTGGACGATTTTAGAAAACCTTAAAATCTTCAAAGAGTGAGCTCATTGTCTGCCTGATGCAATTGCTGCTTGTATTCCAAGCTCTTACTGTTCTACAGCTCCTATTGATCTCTTGAACCCTGTGCAAAGATCCGCTAGTCGAATCATGCCACACCATCGAAGTTGTGGTAGTTCAACTTTGCAAGCCCAATGCCGTCATCGGCCTCCGCATCCTCGGAACACCGAGTGAAGTGCCAAATCATGAAATAACCCAATGACGTTATGCTTCATCTAATAGTGGTACAATAATGATGAGGTGCTCAATTGCTTTTCGTTAATGACATGACATAGTCAAACTTAGTGGCAGGTAAAGGTGATCACTTCTCGGGTGGACGGTTCCCACCTTGAAACTAATCCCGCTTATTAATTTCATGGATTTACTCTAGCGGTTCGATTATAAGGTGGGCTTATGGAATCGGTCGCACCAAATTTCACGCAAGCGACCGGTCAATTCAACCACAGGTCAAGATAAGATTCTAGCGCCCATGCGGCCTAAAGAGTTTCCTCTCAAACACGTGCAAAGATTACTTTACAGTCCTCTCAATACTTTGAACGATGAGTAGGGGCAAATGGCAGCAACTAGGGTTTTAACTTACAGAAAATGAAGGTGACCAAGAACAACCGCCGGGCTGAGGTCGCGAGTTGGGTTTTGCAAGGAATGGTCGGAGGTGCGACCACGAGTAAATGGGAGTTGAGAGTTGAGGTCTTGAGTTGATAGGAGTTGAAAATACTTCACTGTCCTCTCAATACTTTGAAAAATGAGTAGATTAAAGAAACTAAAAAGGGCAGGTAGCAGTTTGGGTTTCTAACTTACAGAAAATGAGGTGAACAAGAGTGAGGGAGGGCATTGAGGTCGTGAGTCGTGTTTGTGAGGAGCGGCCAGAGATACGACTATGAGTCAATAGGAGTCGATAGTTGAGGTTGTGAGTCAATAAGAGTTGAGAGATGAAGAGACCAATAGAGTTTTTTTGAGAGAGTTGAGACGCGAGAAATCGAGATGAGACAAGATGACTAACGAGTGAAATTAAGGATTTGGGCTTATATATATATTGAGAGGACTTTTTTTAAAGAGTTTTTAATACTTTTTATTTTTCTTTTCTTTTCTTCATTTTTTCCCCTAACTTTGTAAATTGGTGACAGCTAGTGACCCCCCTCTCAATACTATGAAGAATGAGTAGATTAAAGAAACTAAAAAGGGCAATTGGCAGCAATTTGGGTTTCTAACTTACAGAAAATGAGGTCGCGAGTTGGGTTTTGCAAGGAATGGTCGGAGGTGCGACCACGAGTAAATGGGAGTTGAGAGTTGAGGTCTTGAGTTGATAGGAGTTGAAAATACTTCACTGTCCTCTCAATACTTTGAAAAATGAGTAGATTAAAGAAACTAAAAAGGGCAACCGGTAGCAGTTTGGGTTTCTAACTTACAGAAAATGAGGTGAACGAGAGTGAGGGAGGGCATTGAGGTCGTGAGTCGTGTTTGTGAGGAGCGGCCAGAGGTACGACTGTGAGTCAATAGGAGTCGAGAGTTGAGGTTGTGAGTCAATAAGAGTTGAGAGATGAAGAGACCAATAGAGTTTTGAGAGAGTTGAGACGCGAGAAATCGAGATGAGACAAGATGACTAACGAGTGAAATTAAGGATTTGGGCTTATATATATATTGAGAGGACTTTTTTTAAAGAGTTTTTAATACTTTTTATTTTTTCTTTTCTTTCTTCATTTTTTCCCCTAACTTTGTAAATTGGTGACAGCTAGTGACCCCCTCTCAATACTATGAAGAAAGAGTAGATTAAAGAAACTAAAAAGGGCAATTGGCAGCAATTTGGGTTTCTAACTTACAGAAAATGAGGTGAACGAGGACGAGGGAGGGCGCTAAGGTCGTGAATCATGTTTGTGAGGAGCGCCGGAGGTACGGCGTGAGTCAATAGGAGTCTAGAGTTGAGGTCGTGAGTCAATAAGAGTTGAGAGTTGAGAGATGAAGAGACCAAGAGAGTTTTGAGAGAGTTGAGACGCGAGAAATTGAGATGAGACAAGATGACTAATGAGTGAAATTAAGGATTTAGGCTTTTATATATATATATATCAAGAGGACTTTTTTTTAAAGAGTTTTTTAATACTTTTTCTTTTTCTTCCTTTTTTTCCCTAACTTTGTAGATTAGTGACAGCTAGTGACCCTCGCTTGATTTGGGTGAGGGCTCGAAGGTTGGCAAGGGCCAACAACCTCGCCCGTTGGTTGGTGAGAGCCTTTGCACCCTCGTCTGGATTTGGGAGGGCCTAATGCCCCTTTTGTGGCCAAAGAGGGCTAGAACGCTCACCCAGACCAAGCATGGGTTGTTGCCTGTGACTAGGGGTGTCAAAAATCTAATCGAACCGAAAATTCGATTTTTTCGGTTCGGTTTCATTAAAAATCGAAATTATTTTTATTGGTTCGGTTTTATAGGTTAACCAAATCGAACCGAACCAACAAACCGATAAGAGTTTATTCTTTGGAAATGAAAAATATATACAATAGAAAAAAAAAACAAATGAAAAAACCGAAAAATAAAAGCTGAAAACTAAATACCGAAAAATCGAACCGAATCGAATCGAAATTTCGGTTCGGTTCGTATTTAGTTCGGGTTTCATTCAGTTCAGTTCGGAAGTTTTCCTAACGATCGGCCATCATCGCATTTGGAAAAAAAAGAAAGGAAGGAAAGAAAAAAAAAGAGAAAAATTTCAAAAAAATTTAAAAATTATTTACATCAATTCTAACTATACCACATAAAACAATTGAGGCGTGATTTTGGGCCAAAATTAGCATTATAAACTCAATTGGCACAAATACAAGAAATTTAAAACTACAGTGATTTAATTGAAAATTTTAAAACTTTAAAAAAATTTAGAATTGAATTAATATCAATATAATAGGTTTTAAAACTTTTTGGTGCTTTTGCTAACATTATGCAGTTGGAATCTTTTTCCTCTTTCCAAAGATTTTAAGAATCATTGTCAAAAATAATATCTACAGAACTATCACCTCAACAATAATTAGATCAAGATAATGTGTTTTTTTTTTTTTTTGTTCTGATCACTAACTAAAAGATTATTAAGAGACCAAAATCTGCAACACTTGAATCCTTTAAGTCAATGTATATCTCGTCCTAAAATATTGTTATACTCGACCAAACCGAACTAAATGATAAAAGATGAAAAGAACTTTCTCATTCTAGCTAGCGTACACTTCCTTTATAACTTTCAAAGAGAAGAATCTGAAACAACTGCTCAACTTCAAATGCAAACAGATAACAACTAGATGGAACTGGGCAAAAGCGCACAAATTGGACGATTTTAGAAAACCTTAAAATCTTCAAAGAGTGAGCTCATTGTCTGCCTGATGCAATTGCTGCTTGTATGATCCTTCATAAATCGAAGCGCTTGTATTCCAAGCTCATACTGTTCTACAGCTCCTACTGATCTCTTAAACCCTGTGCAAAGATCCGCTCGTCGAATCATGCCACGCCATCGAAATTGTAGTGGTTCAAATTTGCAAGCCCAATGCTGTCATCACCCTCCGCACCCTCGGAACACCGAGTCAAGTACCAAATCATGAAATAACCCAATGACATTACGCTTCTCTAATAGAGGTACAAATATGATGAGGTGCTCAATTGCTTTTCGTCAATAATATGACATAGTCAAACTTAATGGCAAGCAGAGGTGATCACTCATGGGGTGGATGGTTCCTCCCTAGAATTGGTCCCACTTGATTGGTTTCATTGACTCACTCTGGTGGTGTGGTTCTAAGGTGGGCTCATGAAATTGGGCTCATGAAATTAGTCCCATCAAGCTTCACACAAGTGATCAGTCAATTTAAAAACGGGTCAAGATAAGATTCTAGTGTCCATTCAGCCCAAAGAATTTCCTCTCAAACATGTGTAAAGAATACTTCACCGTCCTCTCAATACTTTTAACAATGAGTAGATTAAAGAAACTAAAAAGGGGCAAATGGCAGCATTTAGGGTTTCTAACTTTCACAAAATGAAGGTGACCGAGAGCAAGAGAGGGTGTTGAGGGCGTGAGTTGTGTTTGCAAGGAATGGTCGGAGGTGCGACCGTGACTCAATGGGAGTTGAGAATTGAGGTCGTGAGTTCATAGGAGCTGAAAATACTTCATTGTCCTCTCAATACTTTGAAAATGAGTAGATTAAAAGAAACTAAAAAGGGGGCAAATAGCAGCAATTAGGGTTTCTAACTTATAGAAAATGAAGGTGATGGAAAGCGAGAGAGGGTGTTGAGGTCGTGAGTCATGTCGTGAGGAACGGTTAGAGGTGTGACTGTGAGTTAATGGGAGTTGAGAGTTGAGCTCGTGGGAATTGAGAGTCAAGAGACGAAGAGATTGAGAGTTTTTTTAGAGAGTTAAGGCGTTAGAAAGAGACAAGACAATTAACGAGCAAGATTAACCATTTAGGCTTTTCTATATTATATCTTTAATGTGGCATGAGTGACATTGAGAGAATATTTTTCATTTAATTTTTATGAGTTCTTTTATTATCTTTTATTTGTCCTTTTTTTTCTTTTTCCCTTGAAAAAGCTTCCTTCCTTTTTTTCCCCTAACTCTGTGGACTGGTGAAAGCTAGTGACCCCGCCTGGTCTAGGTAAGGGCGCGAATGTTGGCAAGGGCAACAACCTCGCCTGTTGGTTGGTGAGAGCCTCGCACCCTTGCCTAGATTTGGGGAGGGCCCGATCGGAGAGGGTTGCGATGCCTCGCCTAGACCAAGCGTGGGTTGCCACCTATGACCCATAATGATCAAACGACAACACATTTGGAGAAAAAGAAAGGAAGGAAAGAAAAAAAAAAAAAAAAAAAAATTCAAAATAATATAAGCGTGGGTTGCCACCTGTGACCCATAATGATCAACCATCAACACATTTGGAAAAAAGAAAGGAAGGAAAGAGAAAAAAAAAACAAAATAATTCAAAATAATTTTTAAAAATTATCCACATCAACATCTATAATACCACGTAAGACAACTAACGTCTATGTCAACAATTTCAAGTTAAAATTAGCACGATGAACTCAATTGGCACAAACTACACTAGTTCAATTGAAAAGTTTAAGATTAGAAAAAAAGTTCAAAATTAAATTGGTATCAATGTAATAAGTTTTAAAACTTTTTCTGCTTTGCTAACATTATGCAATTGGAATATTTTTCCTCTTTCCAAGATTTTAAGAATCATTGTTGAAAATAATATCTACAGAACTATTACCTCAACAATAAATAGATCGAGATAATGTTTCTGATCACTAACTAAAAGATTATTAAGAGACCAAAATCTGAAACACTCGAATCCTTTTACGTCAATGTATATCTCGTCCTAAAATATTGTTATACTCGACCAAACCGAACTAAATGCTAAAAGACGAATATAACTTTCTCATTCTAGTGTACACTTTCTTTATAACTTTCAAAGAGGAGAATCCGAAACAACTGCTCAACTTCAAATGAAAACAGATAGCAACTCGATGGAACTGGGCAAAAGTGCAGGTCATATGACCGTTGGAAGGTTGAGCCAGACAGCATCAGTCTAGTTCATTGATCAGCACCAATCGAACATAATCAAAAGAAACATCCCAACCTACCAAAGATAACCACTTTGGCCATCTTTGTTCTCCTTTCATCTCTCTAGTGGGTCACGTACCGGAAAGATCCATTCTATCGGCAACGAGCTTCTCCTTAGCTCACTTTTTAACTCAATTTGCCAATTTCCATCTTCTTCTTGATTGCCTTTTGACCATGATATATGAAAGAATCCAGGATGCCTGAAACCGTGAAAACACCTGGAAAACCAAAAACTACTATCACAAATCCATCTGAAACATCCGAAAGGAATTTCAAGTAGGCTAGCTTGGAGATTGGCACTATAAGTTCAATATTTTCAAAGTAATGGTAAGATGAGTACAACAATAAACTGGTATAATGATGGTGAATCGGGAAACAAGTATAAGAATTAAAAACTAATGAAAAGAAAATTTGGTTACTCATAATTTAATAAGCCAGTAAGCCATTTAGCATCCTAAAGCCATGGCAACGCAAGGACAAATTAAACTGGTATGATGAGCCATCCTGAACAATTGATCATTGTCCATGACTCAACTCTTCTCAGAGTTTCTTTTTATTTTGGGTTTTAAGTGAGTCCTCATATAAAGATGTTTAAATGACTATGGACCATGACCAATTGAGTTTACTGGGACCCTCCTGCTTATTTAATTAACTTAATATGCAGTACTAAAGTGTGATCTTACAGCCAACGCATAAAAAGAACAAAAAAGGAAAGTTTCTTCCTTCACTTAATCTTACCTCAAATAAAAGAGATAATTGAAAGAGGCAATTTCATTTCCGTAGGAGATTTTAAATATTAAGGGTTTTGAAGGTACCTCCGACAATAGCGCACATATTCGTTAGGAAGTGTAAGAATGACATGTTCCTCAGTAAAGGTCACCTGCAAAAATGAAACCGAGTGCCAATAGAGTTTCACAAATTAAATAAGAACTACTTGAATCTTTTGTTACCAGCCATTTAGCATTAAAACTTCAAATCAACGAGTTTAAGATGAAACTTAAACAAACAAGAACAGGAAGTAGCAACCTTAATTGGAGAAAGGTCATAAAAGAAGAAAACTCCTGGCAGTGACTGAAGGTGTCCTATGTCTGCATTTCTGAAGTGCTCTGTTACGGAGAACTACAACATAAACAAAAAAGATTCTGAGTGTTACACTGCGTACATAGTGTACCAATAAAACACTACCAATTTTGCATTTGTTTTGGATGTACCCTGATTTGACTGGATAGTGTGCCCGCTCACATCTGTGTAAACAGTCGGTACCACCTGCACAACAGATAGCACATCTTCATTTAATGCAAAGAACTAAAGATTTATAGTCTTGCCAACTACTCCAGCAGATTGCAGCTGTAAAGCACTGCCTTTAAAGGAAAAGCATATCTGACAGTGAAGAAGTGAACTGGAAAAAGGTTACTTTTAAGATTATTAACTTCCCGTTGGAAACATTCTCCGTAGATATCATTGAACATGTTCAAGCAGAATAAAGTTGACTCACAACCACGACCTAGAATTTTGTAAAGCGGGAGACTCAAAAAACTTCTCCATTTTGAAGCTACATTTGAAATATGCGCTTTCCAGCTTACTCACCAAAAGAAGGAAGAAAAAGACCGTGCACACAGATTACCAGCGAGTAGGTGGATAATGACAGTTAATGGGCAATTTCATGGCTAAATGGTTAGACCAAGAGGATAATCTTCTGGTCAACACTTTGCCAATTTTTTGCTTCATTGCCCAGATCATCCTTTGATTTGAACTGGCAAAAGGAATGCAATAGAAAAGGTAATATATTGACAAATTGAGATTTATGCTACACTAACACCACTTCAACGGGAAAAGGAAAATAGATTTGTGAGATTTTGTGAGACCACTGCCAACCATTCTAAAAGCTTATGTCGTTAGATGAAGACATGGTTTATTATTTAAATATTTTAATACACTCTCACGCTTAGTCTGATTTTTTTGCCTAGTACTAAGCATGGAAAGAGGCAAATGGGGCCGGAAAGATTCAAATTCAGGACTTACAACTCTGATATCATGAGATTTTGAGGAATCGCTGCCAATTATTTTAAAAGTTTAAGCTGTTAGATGAAGACTTGGTCTATTATTTAAATATTCTAACATGATTCACTGAAACAGCTGAAATTATAGCGAAAAGATGGTCACAAGGCAGCAACAACTCTTGAAAAGCAGTAGAGACACTACTGAAGCAGAAAACTTAGATGATGTCAGAACTTGCACCAAAATGCTCTATGCCACAGTAGAGACCTGAAAAGAGTATGAAGCTACATTACAAGCAGAAACTCGCAAGTTCTTCAGATGCCTATTCCATTCATATTAATGCGTGATATACTCAGAAAAATCCAAGAGGGACTTGTCATCATCAAACAGGTAACAAGTGATAAAGCAGTCCTTGGCCTCACTTTGAGATAAGAAATATGAAGAGCAATTCTTCATACCATGAAACTAAACTAAAATGGATCAAGCAAGAGGTACCTTCTATCTCATGAAGACAAAGTGAAACATGTAAGATTGATAGGCAGTGGCAGGGTTATCGAAAGTCTGACATACTAAACGATTGCTAGTTTATGGCATTTTCAGAAGAAGGTTGATGCTCAATTTATTTCTTTTTCACTGCACTATTATCCTAGACATATTGAATGAGGACATCACAAAAAGCTAAAGCAAATGGCACATATCAGCCCTCAAGTTATGAAAGGCAACTCCAGATCATCTCCAACTATAAAGTTCTCTTCTACAGTAATATCACACGTCAAAGGCTAGGGTACTACATATTATGGACAAAGACATTCAGAGTTACAAAAATTGTCAAGACATCAGAGGTGCAGTACTGACCTTTATAAAATACTGGTACATTCCACTCGGCGTTTTCTTGCGTCCATTGCACACTGAAATGAATAAACATGAGACAGAACAACATAGGATAGGTCATGCATCACGAATTAAGAAGATATGACCTTTACGAAAGTTGGCAGCATGGATAAAAATGATGTGCTTACTTATCAAGTGGGTTTACGACACCAGGAAAATAATCTCCAAAGTTAGCCTGTTGATCTTGTGACTAATCTGTATTGTGTTAAATAGTCTATTAGATGTTTCCAAATATAAAAGCAATGTGTTCACTATAAATTTTCTAATTGAGCATGTCCACTGCTAAGGTAACTACACAAGGGAAAACTTTGGAAATAAAGGCATCACACAACTTACATTAAAACTATCCTTCTGAAATGCCAGTATATCATGGACATGAACATTGGATTGTTGAAAAAGCTTTTCCCAGGAGCAAAATGAAAATTCCCTGCAACTTTATTCACTTCCAGAAACCCATAGATGTTACATCCTTCACTTCTTCTTCTTTAATCTTTTGTAGAAAACCTTCTTTTGCACTGCATGCCACAGAAACACCATAAAAGCAATGTTTTATAAAAACGTAAGACTACTGACAACCGTGAACCAGGAAAGACCATCACTCATACTTTAGAAAAAAATCAACTGTTGGGTAAGATTTGAGAGGATTCCTGAAGTTGGACGATCCTAGCAAAACCAAAATGAAAGTTCAAAAGCTGACTGAGTTGCAACTAACAGTTTCCCAGACCCCAACTTTTTTCTTTAAAAAGGGCAGGATGATTTTTTAATGTAATAATTTCCAGGAAACCCCGTGTGGGGCGCCATAAATATTTGAAACAAAGAGCGATAAATATTGACCAGGGCATGAACAAATGATGAGATCTCGCAACATGAAATTATCAAAAGGCGGGAGGGTCCATCGGCCATCCTTCTCTCAAGCTTTAATCGAGTATTGCCCATTAATTGCTCGACGAATGCCTCCACCTAAAGCTCAAAGATCCTCGGCACCACCACACAGCAGTGAATAACGCTTTCCATCCTGATTTACGTGCGAAAGTTCCAAAGAATCATGCGAAAAAGTATTGTAGAGGGACTGGTGATATGTTTTTTGCAAGATGCCAGCTCGTGCAAAAGTTCCTATTATGGAGGGAAAAAGAAAGCAAGTATTCGATGTCAGCTTCAACTTTATCTCAAAATTAAAGGATGCTAAATTTAGAAAAATATTCAAAAAGGCTTTAATACAATATAGTTATAAAAAATTTTAATTTGACAAATTTAGTTATTAATCTTTGAAAATTTATTCTAACAAGTTTTAATTGAAATTGCTGACATAGTGCATAGTCAATCCTTCCAACCAATTATAATTTTCTTTTATTTTTCCTATTATGGTCATTTATGGCTAATCTGCTCACCCAAATCCAATGAGGCCTAGTGAGGGCGCTGCAACTATCGCAAAGATTGGCCACAAGCAAAAAGGAAAAGAAAAACAAGAGAAAATTCATAATTTTTTTTAAATTGCAAAATCTCCCATGTGAACACCATTCGTGCATCACATCGGGCATATTCAACCAAAATCGACTAAATGATTATATTAGAAAATCGTTAAAAATAGAATAAAATATCAAATTGAAAGTTTTACAATTGAATTGGACACCCATAATTGATTTATGATGTTTTAGACAATTATCTTATAAATTTAAGGAATCTTTGGTCCTTCTATGAAACGCTTAAAATCTAAAGGCACGATTCCCAGATCAGCAAATAAGCACATGACATTGCACGGACCTAGGACCTAGTATTACTGTTAATGTGCCACACAATATCAAGACGAAGTGGAATTAAACCTCCTTCACATATATTTTGTATCTCTAGTCTATGTCCTCCAAATGAAAAATCTGACAAAATCCACTCATCAATAACATCTGATATCCTGTCCATGCTCCCTCTCAAAAAAGTATCTGATTACTTGCTTGGTACATCTGGAGCCCACTTCAACCTATACCGTTGGATGAGATGAGATCCACATGGCCCACCAGCTCATCTAAGGGTTTATGTCTAGTTGAGCTCACTGCACGGGAGTATGGAAGTATGTTTTGTTGTGTCGTCTTCCTTAGGAGAGAGAGAAGACACATAATAGGTAGGGACAAATGTCGGTACAACCAGTGACTGGTCGTAAGGCCTAGTGAACTTAAAGATGATGCAAAAGCTGAATTGGGAAAAAGAAGAAGCAGCTATGTCCTACATATGGATTGAAGTTTGAACCAATGGATCTTATTGTACAACATAAATCCTTGATTTGCCCTGTCCTACTAGGATTTTCCTGTTTGGTCTGCTCTCAACTCATGGAGATAAATCACTGATTCACAACATCGTACGTTATTCCGATCATGCACGTTCTTTCAGCCTCAAACAAGTATTAAAACGAGTTACTGACACGCAAATGGCATAGATATGATACGAAGGTTGAACCATAAGTAAGACCGTTGACTCCATAGGTCGAAACGATGGCATCGTCATATTTACACGGACAAAGAAAAGGAATTGAAAGCGCAGACTAGATATTGAAAATTCATTTGTTGCGTCAGCTTTAGACGTGAGTAGGAATCGAACCCGTCGAAGTCACAAAGTTCCTCTCCGCCACTGATCTTTCCCCTTTCCCTTTCCTTTCCACAACACATCTTGTTCCTCGCGGCCAGCACAGATCAACGTACTGTTATATAGTTATTAGCAGTTTAGAATAGTGACATGGGCTAGGCCCAAAACATCAGATGCCATAAATGTCCGAATTGCTTGGGAGACCTTACAAGCCAAAAAGAAAAATGACAGCATTGTTCACGTCATCATATCATGCTTGGCTAGAGGAGAAACAACAATGGCAATTTCATGATTTAGTCTCACAACAAGAGCAATTTGCCACAGCCTTTTGTGGTCATCAGTCGAAGGTAATTGCAAATCAATCAAGATATCACCCAAGTGAATCAAATGAAAACGGAAAAGTAAGATTATTTATGAGAAAGCAACCTTGAATTGTTAAAGAGAGTAAAGGAATGTTGGCAATCAAAGAGAATAACCATCTTTATGGTTTGCTAGTACCGTGGGCTCTTGGATTTTTTTTTTTAATAAAAAGAATCATATGAAAAATAAGAAACTGGGAAATGGCAAAAGCAGTTACGCTATGGGCGGGAGGAAGTTACAAAATGGGCAGGCGGAATCGCCGATTAATCGCAAGCCGACCGTGGGTCGCTTCGCTCGCTCGCTCTCGTGGCCTCTCTCATTTCACCAGCATTCTTTAAATCGCCACCCATTCTCGCTGCTTTTCCTCGTCAACAAATCTCCTCCTCTCATTCCGCCGCTTTTCCTCGTCAACAAATCTCTCCTCTCTCCCTCTCTCTTACACCACTGCAAATTAGCTTCCAGCTAAAAACACAAAAATGGCGGCACTTCAAAATCTCCAGCGCACGACCACAACCCACATTTTCGATGTTGCTACCGGTCTCCGGCGCCGGCGGATCCTGGCCACGCTGCTCTTCATGTCGGAAGGATGCCAGAGAAGGCAGTCCCACGATCACGGCGGAGGAGGCTCTGGGGTTCTCGTCCGCTGCCGGAAGGCGTCCTGCTGGCGGATATTCCGGCGTCGGTGGCCGGCGGGCAGGGCCGAGAAGAAACTGCTGAGAGAGGCGTTCGCGGACGAGCTTACGATGCGAGACACGGTCAAGCCGGTTCTGATCCTTACACGACCTCGAGTCCCACGCACCCTTTGTGTTCCTCACGCGGACGCACTCGAGATGGACGGCTATGATTTCAAGCTGAGGGACGTGCGCCGCGACGATGGCAGAGAGGCCGTTGGAGCTAAGGTCAGCGACGGGAGGACGAGAATAGTGGCAATCAATGGGCGGGTGGCGATGAACAATCTGACGGCCGCGGCCATCACGCACGTGTTGAATAATAAGCAGGAGTTCCTGTTTTGTAACGGCCCGGAGGACTTGCTGGTGCTCTCCCTGGGGAATGGCGGTCGGATTTTGAAGACCCGAGCTGGTCAGGGCTCGCTCGGATCACTGAAGATGGAGCTTCGCCGGTACGTTTTCATTCGTGTTCGATTTTGTTCCTTCTTGATTTATTCATAATGTAACTGGATGGAGCTTGGCCATGGTACGTCTAACGCATCTGAGTTCGTGTTATTCAAATGATCAGGTGGATCGCTTGTCCATGGCATTTGGTGAATCAGGAAAGCACAATTACGTCCGCATTCAGGTGGGTTCTACACACACAAAAGGAAAAGAAAATCTTGCTTCTTTCTTTTTTCTTTCCATAACTCTCTCCAATTACGCGTTTCCGACATTGTTCAGTGTCTGATGAACGGGGATGCATGTTGTTGCAGGCGAATGGTGTCGCCGCAAGAAGGCAAGGCCTCGCCAATTATCAGAAGACCAGAGACATATTGAAAGCACAGAGGAGATGTTAGCGCAGAGGCATGTAGAGTCGGTACTATTCCAAGGGAAGAAGATAGGGGAGAGTACCAACATAGACAGACTGAGCTATTTTCGGAGAAACAAGGAGGAAGAGAGGAGGAAACCAGCATACTGCCGACGGTCGTTCTGAAGCGGAGCCCCCTCATTCGCCGAGAACATCGTCTGCCACTTCTTCTCTCTATTTCGTCTTCAGTGTAGATCGGGAAGAAGCTAAGAAAAGCATGGGCGGGGGAGGCTGGCGAATGTGCTCACGGATAAGGCTTTTGCAGAATTTGTATTGTCGAATCGATTCATCTGTAGCGGCTTGATGGCGGTGAATAGAAATCGCGCCCCGAGTTTGAGCTGGAGCAATTGTTACAGGGGTGACTTTGGCACCCAGTCAACTTCGTTTGGTTAAACTAATTTAATCAGGTGAAGGCTCGGTTATGAGTTCAGTGGCCAAGGAGATTAGAGTTTTTCTTTGTTTTTTCGTTTGTGCCCCAACTTGTATTGGGACAGTCGATATGGATCCTGGCGTTGAGCTTTGACTTACGGATGACATTCCAAGTAAATTTAGAAGCACTAGTGTTATTTCGTGTTAGCCTTCGATATTCTTTCGTAAGGTCTATAATGAGAAGAAGCAAAGATACTCATGCCAAAAAGGATTAACCCTAAGAAAATTTCAAATAAGTACACTTGTTCTAAATTAATCCTAATTTTTTATCATAAAAATATCAAATTAGTACACTTATAACAATCTTATAAAAACAAATTTTTAAACACAAAAACCTCAAAATGGTATATTTATGACAAATTAAATTGAATTAATTTCACGAAAATCACAAACAAGACACATGTGGTAAAATCTCAAATTGGTACACTCGCCAACCGTCACGTCATTTAACTCAATAATTTAATGGTAAAATTTAATGAAAACTAATAAAAGCGTAAATTTGTTACAAGATACCAATTTGGGGTTTTTAATGGTATTATCTTTCTTTCTTTTCCCTTCAAAAACAAAGGTAAGTTGGGACTCTAAGTAATTATCTCCTATGGTAGCCACCGCGCCACATCTGCCACATATTGACCAATCCCTATGCGCTAAAGCGTAGACTCACCTCCGGAGAGGTCTTCAGAGATGGCCAACTAGTCAACATAAGCCTCCTTCATTGTGGATCAGCTCAAACTTCACTTCCTAGGCTCACGAGATCCAAACCTCTAAGAGCGCGTTTGGTTATCATTTCATTATTAGGAATAATTTTGCTCAAAGAATAGATTTTTTTTTTTATTATGTTCCCCGAACAATTTCCGGAAGTTTTAGAAGACATTTGCAACTATCTAAAATTTTTATTCTTGGGATAGAAAATTATTTAAGAGATTTTTTTATTTTTATTTTTATATTTTTATACTTTTTTATATTTTTTCTTAGTTTTCTTTCTTTCTCTTTTTCCTTCTTGTGGCCACTTGCTAGCCACTATCATGGTGGGCAACTAGCCGGCTAGTGACTAACCGAGACGAGATTTGAGTGAGCTCGACCCAGGCAAGCCTTGCTTCAACCAGGCAAGGCTAAGCTTCTCGCATGGCCAGGCAAGCCTCCGGCTACCTTGTTGACCTCGCCCACCAACTGCCATTGGGATGATAGCGGTCAACAATCACCGCAGGACTGGGCCGGGAGGAAGAAGAAGAAGAGAGAAGGAGAAAAGAAAAAAGAAAAGAGAAAATAAGAGAAATTAGATTTGATTCGATAAAATATTCCCGAGAATAAAAACAACTCTTTTCTATTTCATTAATTTTGTTCCAAATCTATTCTCAAGAATAAAAAGAATAGATTTTTATTCCCCTAACAAAAATTTATCAAACAAATTTTTGTTCCTTTTTTTTTATTCGGGAGAACAAAAAGAGTAGAATCGCTTGTTCTAAGAAGTGTTACCAAATAATCCCTAACTCGTGAAAGAAAACTATTTTGAGAGTATACATTATCCAGATGTGCTATCACATCAATGATTCATGTATGAAGTCTTAAAATACAATACAATGAGTCTCTTTTTGTTTTATTCCGCCAAGTTCATGGGAAATAACAAAACATACCATGGTGTAGAACTCTTCTAAACTAAAAATGCTACATGGGTTCTTGAAAACAAACATACAAACAAAGAGCAACTTTTTTTTTTTCAAGCATTATAGAATTAATTGAGTATCGGCAAATAGATTTTTTGTTTTTGTCACGCCCGACCCCTAGGTATGTGACAAACCTCGCATTGAAATATTTGATGTGACCCTTTAGAGGCGTCATCAACCACGCTATTATTGTTTAATTATGTGCAAACGGAAATAAAAACAAATCACCCAACCAAATCAAATGAAACGGGATAGTGCAAACATTTATCTACATAAAAACACACTTCATTTATTTTTGAACATATAACTATTACAAAAAATAATTTAATCTACGACCAAAAAGCTTCACTACACCACACACTTCACCTAGGCTTGGGGGCTGGCCTGAAGCACCTCTACTACTAAGAGGGTGACCTCAAAAGTGACGTATCCGCTAACTTCTAATGCCCCATGGGCTCCCAAAGTACCATGGCTCAGGCTTGGGCCCGATCTGAGTTAGTGTTCAATCGATGACATCACCATCGTGACGCCTAAGTCCATGGCGTCCCCAACTAGTAGTTGTAGTCCCTACCCCCGAGAGTCAATCAAACCTCTAAGGGGGCCGATAACATCTCTTGCCTAGTAGTACCTGGTATGAACTTGTGGGCACCAAGTTGTTACCTCATGTCTACCTAGACGGTAGTGATGTAGCTGCTCGTATTGTTCCACAATCCCTACAATCAGATATCATATCATCTCAAAACTTTGGTCCATGGGGACCTTGAAACGAATGTTAGAAAGGTTCACCATGCTTAGGGCCATAAATATTTAAACAACAACAAGGAGATAAAACTGTGAATAAGTTCCCTAATCCTCACGTAAGGAAGTAATTCACCTTAGAGTCGCCCTAAACATACAAGTTATTTGTCGATGGTGCATCAATAGCAGTCCTGTTTTGTGTTAACTATTAGCATAAACAGCTAACTCACTTCCTCAAGGTCATCACCACATAAGCACATAGGCAATTCTTACAATAAATCACATACTTATGAGGCAGAAATATGAACGCAATATCTCATAATCATGTACCAATGTCATGTAAAACCTAGATATAGTCACATATCATTCTCATGCATGTTTCACGCTTATGTGTCCAGATTATTACGACTCACTTTTAGGCCACGGCCAACTTGAGGTTGATGGTCATTCGACATAATCATCGTTCTTGACCCATCGTGCGTGGTATCGTCCCGGATATGCATTTGCCTTAGGACGACATTCTAATTGAAGAGTTTCGTTCCAAAATCCATCCACGAATAGTATCATTGACATAGGAGCATCCGAACTTAATCGGGCATCATCCAGACCTCATATGCATTAAGACGATTCCATCACTCGCATAATTATATGTATCGAGGTATTTAAACGATCACACGAGCATACTATCACAAGCTCATTTATTATCTTTCTCATTAATTGATACGAGAGTATGTAATACTCATACAATATAAAAACAATATTTAGCACGTACAACCAAGTCATGGTTGGCATATCATATCACTTCACATTAGCATTTACTTAAACATTTCAATATGTCATCTTTCCACACATCCTTATGTACATAATAATTAGTTATGATTATGAGGTGCCATAATTATTGATTTCCATTCTAAAACAACTTACAAAAAGATACTCCATAGTTAAACCTAACACCCAACAATGCAACCAACCTCTTGGAAATCATCCTAAGGAAAGCCTATTGCAACAAATTAGGATATTGCATGTTCACATATTATACTACCATAACATTACATATTAACATATCGTATAACTATAATGCATCATGCATTAATATATCCTATTACAACAATATATCACACATTACATAACATAGTATATCACATATCACACATTAATACATATACATAATAATAACTTATCTCTGATAACCTCCATTTGATATTAGATAACCTATCCAAATACTTAGCAAACATTAGATAACTTATCACGAGAACATCGGATATTTAGATAACCTATATACGTTAACTAAAAATCAATCAAATTAATTTAATCTTGTTTAATGTTAAGCTTATCATAAGTGTAATCAAAACCCTAAATGAGGGTTAGAAAACCACTCATTTTGGGACCTAAACCAACTGCTCACGATGGTGGAAGCTCATAATGGCGGCGGTGAGGCACGACAATTATGATCGGACGGCCATTGACTTCACAAAGGCTCAAGCCAAGAGAGGAGGGAGGGAAAGGAGGGCGGCGGTGGTTGAGGACGGCCTCGCCCTTTGGCTCCAAAACTCAGCTCAATGATTAGAATGGCGCGGTGGGAACGGCCTCAATGGTGGAAATGGGCAATAGATGATGGCCAAAGTGAGATCTAGAGGGAAAAAGAGAGGAAATGGCTTGCAAAAAGTGGTGGAAATGGAGAGGGTGAGGTTGGCCTAGTTGAAAGAGAGAGAGAGAGAGAGAGAGAGAGAGAGAGAGAGAGAGAGAGAGATTAAGGAAAATAAGAGAAAATGAGAGAGAGAAGTGAGGGAAGAGAGAGTGGCTGAATTAGGGGGAGGAGAGAGGGTTCATGGCCAAGTTCCATGGGTGGGCCAAGATAAGCGCCTTGCCCTGCCAAGATGAGTGGCCAAGATGACTCTCTGAAAACTTGTCCTCCAAGCTCCATTTAATGCAGCCATTATTCCTAAGCTAGAAATGGGGTAGATTAGGCTAGAATGATGTCACTTTCTCTCTCATCCACTCCCTGAACACCCCACACCTTTCTGCATGCAAAAATGTTTTTGTTTTATTAGGTTAAAATGGCAAAATGGCAATTTCGCTAGGTTGCGGTTACTGTTCATGCACTTGGGTGATGATGAGGCTTGAAAAGACCAAAAAGGGTTTAGGTGGCTCCTTAGGCCA
The DNA here is from genome assembly GCF_016545825.1 of Eucalyptus grandis. Taxonomy (NCBI): domain Eukaryota; kingdom Viridiplantae; phylum Streptophyta; class Magnoliopsida; order Myrtales; family Myrtaceae; genus Eucalyptus; species Eucalyptus grandis. Next base: position 38,981,138 of record NC_052622.1, read on the forward strand.
TCGGGATCGGCCCTCCTCAGGAGGCCCCATTGGCCCGTCCTTCATGGGTGTGAAGGGAGCCCATTGGGCCTCTCATGGGCTTGGGCCCACATGGGTTCTTGCTCACGTACCGCTTCCACTTTTCTAAAAATATCATGTTCCATTGATGAAGAATCGAGTTTTTGCCCTAAAGTGGCCTCTTTTTAGTGCTTTCATGGTTTTGCCGATCTCCATTGTAATCTTGCTTTGAAGAATTGCCACCGTTGAATGTCGTTCTCAAAATTGGAGTCGATCGAGGGTATCACAACTCTTTCCCCTTAAAGAAATTTCATCCTCGAAATTTGTAGGATTACCCACTTCTTCAAACAAATGAGATATTGGCATCTCATTATGCCCTCATTCTCTCAGTCGCTTTCTTGATGCCCATGATATCACTAGACTACTTTGACTAAGGGAATGACCTTGTTATGTAGCACTAGTTCCTTTCATCCACGATTCCGCACTAGTTGCTCAATATACGTTACTTTGTCATCCACCTTGATTTTTCATAGCTTAGCACATGAGTTAGGTTTGGTTTGTATTTCCTTAACATGGATATGCGAAACACATTATGAACTCCGAGCAAAATTGGGTGGCATAAAACCAGGCCAAAGGTGCTTATTTTGTTGGTAGCTAGGTGTGGCTCTCTTTCTCTGCCAAAATAAGATGTTCCTCCTCACAGAAACACTTTAAGGAAGACGCACCGCCCACTTGAAACTCTAACGCTCCGTCACTTGTTCGCATAACTTTTTTACTGGTTTGGGCTATCTTTAATCTTTCCTTGGATGATCTCGGACCGCATCCATGGATTGTTGCACCATTTAGGCATCCAAAGAATTTCATTTCCTCGATCATCCCATAGATAGGCATCCTATGGCATGTCCGTATATACTTCCAACGATGCCATTTCAATATTTTGTTGGTAGCTATTGTTATATGTGAATTCAACAAGGTAGTTGATATTCTCATCCTCCTTTGAAATCCACGATGTAAGCTCAACATATCCTCAAGAGTTTGGATCATTCTCTCAGATTGTTTATCTATCTCGCGAATGATAAGTCGTATAAATGACAATTTTGTTCTCATTAATTTGCAAGCTTTTTCCAAATGCAGGTGTGAACTTGGGATCCCTATTTGAGGTGATTGTCATGGGAGCCCCATGCAAAATTATTTGCCTCACATAACAACTTCTGGCATACATATCTAGGGTATAGTCCTTTCGCATTGTAATGAAATGATGACTTGGTCAACCTATATTCTTTTTTAAGTATTGTCGGAGGTTCTTGTACATATTCGTACTACCCGCATGGATGTTGTAGTTGCTTTGATGGGTATTGGCTGGAATATCCTCCTGAGTTTTGTATTGTCCGTACACATAATTGACCTCCAAACCTCAAAATCCCATCGTCTCTACCTAAAATTTAATTTCCTTTTCTTAGGGCTCACTTGCAAAATCTTTTGGATAGCTGATCCATCAATTGTAATGTTTTTTAATCTTGGTTTAGACTTCAAGCTCAATCTGAAGAGTAGCCATAAGACTAGAAATATGGCCTACCTCAAACTTGAAATCCAATCCCTTTACACTTCAAGAAGGATCTATTCTCGAACCATCATTTGTGCAATTGTTGATTTTCGACTCAGTGCATATGCTACTTTTGTTGGCCTTTCCAAGATGATATAAGATATCGCAATAGTCCTTATGAGTTTCATCTAGTGCTGTCGCTCTCATGTTTAATTCCTTTTGCAAAAATAGGTATTTTAGACTTTGATAGTTGGTATAGATTTGAACTTTTTTCCCCATGGCCAAGTATCGTCTCCAAATCTTCAAGAAGATAATTATTGCCAACCCAGTCGGCACTTGATAATTCTACATGTACAGCCTCCAACTGCCTAGACGGATAGGCTATTACTTGTCCATGTTGCATTAGAACGTAACCCAATCCTTTTTAAACGAATTGTTGTTGTAGATCTCATATCCTCCAGAACTAGACGGGTATTGTTAACACGGGTAGCTATCAATTTATGCTAAGTTCTGAAAACTCTTATTGCATCGATCCATCCATTCAAAACTTCACATCCTTCTTTAGTAATATAGTCGAGTAAATATTCCTAAGAATCTTTCCACAAATTGCCGATAATAACCAGCCAATCCCAAAAAAAAATATCCAAAGTTCAGTCACCGTTGCTGGTTAGTGTCCGGATCGGTGACATCACCATCAGGGACGTCTAAGTCCATCCCACCTCTAAGGGTCAATTGAAACCTCTATGGGGCCATACAACATCTCTACCCAAAAGAGTACCGAGCGTTGAATTTGTAGGGCACCAAGTTGATTAACTCCTCATTTACCCAAGCAAGAGTGATGTAGCGCTCATATCGATCCCGATTCCTCCAATAAGATATTTTGTCACTAAAACCTTGGTCCACAGTGGACCTTGAAACGGATGTGCGGGAAGATTCAGTCACGTGTAGGGCTTGAAACATTTAAACAACAACAGAAGATAAACTCAAATAAGTTCCATATTCTCGCAGAGGGAAGTAATTCATCTCGAGTTAGCCTAACATCCAAGTTATTTGTCGATGGCGTATCAATAGCAAAGCCTTTGATTAGCCTTAACTATTAACATGAACGGTTAACCTACTCTCTCATGCCATCACAATATAAGCATATAGGCAATTTCTTACAATAAATCACATACTTATGAGGCAGAAAACGAACATGCACATTTCATGATCATGCATCAATGTCATATAACAATTCAAACATAATCATATATCATTTTCATGCATGTTTCACATGTATGTGTCCAGATTATTACAATTACTTAAGGCCATGGCCAATCTTTAATGGTCGGTGGTCTTCCGGCATAAATAGACATTGTCCTGCCCCATCAGGCACAGCATCATCTAGTGTGTGCATATGCCTCGGGACGACATTCCGCTGAGGAGCTTCGTTTGAAATCAATTTGTAAATGGCATCCTCAACACGTGGGGGCATCCGAACTTAATCGAGCATTGTCACATAATCATACGCATCAAGATAGTTCCATCACCTCACATAATCATATGCATCAAGGATATTTAAGTAATCACACGAGCATTCTATCACTCAAGCTTATTTCTTATCTTTCTCATTAATTGATGTAGAATGTGTATGCTTATATAATATGTAACAACATTTACCACATACAACCAAGTAATGCTTGTATCTGATATCACTATGCATTAGCATTTACTTAAACATTTCAATATGTCATCTTTCTACACATCCTTATACACATAATAATTAGTTATGATTATGAGGTGCCATAAACAATTACCAATTTCCTTTTTAAAACAACTTATAAGTGCATGCTCCATAGTTAAACCTAACACCCAACAATGGAACCAATCTCTTTGAAATCATATCCTAAAGAAAGCCTACTCATTGCAATAGACTATCTAAATATCCGATAGAGTATCGGTATAAGGTTATCATCATATCCTAAAGGAAGCCTATTGCAACGAATTAGGATATTGCATGTTAACATAATTATACATTACATATTAAAATATCGTATAACTACAACGCATCACACATTGGCATATCCTATTACAACAACATATCACACATTAGCATATCCTATTACAACAACATATCACACATTACATAACACATTAATACAATATGTAATGATAGCTCATCACATATTATAATAACTTGTCGTGATAACCTATCGGATATTTAGATAACCTATACCGATACTCTATCGGATATTTAGATAACCTATCATGATAGCTTATCGGATATATAGATAACCTATCATGATAACCTTTCCATTAACTAAACTAATTGCCACTCATTTTCGGACTTAAACCAACAGCTCATGGGGGCGGTGGAGGCTCATAATGGCGGTTAGTGAGGCGTGGCAACGGTGAGCGGACAGCCATTGACTTTGTGGTGGTCCAGCCAAGAGAGGAGGAGGTAAAGGAGGGCAGCGGTGAGGTTGGACGACCTCCTCTTTGCTCGAAAACTCAGCTTGATGATTAGCACAACGATGTGGGAACGGCATCTAGATGGTGGAAATGGGCGGTGGGATGATGGTTGGTGAAGTCTAGAGGGAAAAAGAGGGGAAATGGCTTGCAAAAGTGGTGGAAATGGAGAGGGTGAGGATAAGCTACAATGGGGAGAGAGAGAGAGAGAGAGAGAGAGAGAGAGAGAGAGAGAGAAGTGAGGGGAAGAGAGAGTGGGTGAACTAGGGGGAGGAGAGAGAGGGTTCATGGCCAAGTTCCATGGATGGCCAAGATAAGGCCTTGCTCCCTAGGCCAAGAATGAGTGGCCAAGATGGCTTCTTGAAAACTTGTTCACCAAGCTCCATTTAATGCAGCCATTATTCCTAAGGTAGAAATGAGGTAAATTGTAGTTTCACTAGGTTTGTTATTGTTTACACATGGTCAATGATGAGGACCTTGGAAAATACCAAAAATGGTTTAGGTGGCCCATGAGCCATTGAGCCGACTCTCCTGGGCATGAGGCCCATTGGGCTGGCCACCTTGAGCGTGAGCCCATTAGGCTGCTCACCTTGGGAGTGGGCCCATTGGGTCCTCATCCACGACCCGTTTCAAATTTTCTGAATTTTCGTTTCACTAATGAAGAATCGAGTTTTTGTCCCAAAGTGGCATTTTTCAGTGCTTTCGTGGTTTAACGATCCCCATTGTAATCCGCTTCAAAGAATCGCCACCATTGGAATCTTGTTTTTAAAATTGGGATTAGATTAAGGGTGTCGCATTTTAACTATGTCCCCCTTCAAGAAATGATCATTACAACAATCAAGAGGAGGTGAATTAGTTGTTTTAAGCTTTTTTGGGAATGACATGAATGAGATGAATGTGCCTTTTACAGGGGAGTTAGTTATGCGAATGCAATAACTTAACTTTTTATGTTTGTTATACATGTTACATGGAATGTGTGGAGCTTGATTCATTGTTTATTGGTGACTTACATGTATACTTATGATTTAAATTGGAATTATAAAGAAATAGTGTTGTGATTTGTATGCAACGGCTGGTAGCTACGATTTGATTGGTATATACCAATTATACAAACTTACCGCTTTTGTGCATTTTGCTTAGTGGAAGTCGGTCTCGACTTAGTCAAGCTTAATCAACGTAGAATTCATTAATAAGAGCTGGATTGGAATACATCAATTACATGATTAGATTACCTCTAAAAACAGTCCTTAATTGAATGAGCTCTTTGACTTGAATGAATTATTTGATTATTGAGTGTTTGTGCAAGTGAAGGCATTGATTTCATTAATAATCCAGTGAAGTCTTTAGAGTTGGCTCTTTGGTCTATTCCTAAAATCAATCATCGCTAAAAAAATGAAAAAAAATGAAAAAAAAAATTGAAAAATTTAACTCCTTTTTACCTTAGTTTAACTTCAATAATCAATTTTGTAAAAATCAATTAGAAATTAACTTTTCTTCAAATTGGAAGTTTCGAGTTCTGATGGATAAAAATAAAAATTTAATCATTTCTAATCATTTTTGGGAAAATTTCCTTCACGACATTTGTTCAAGAAGTCATTAGCCTTGCAATTGTCAAGCCAATTTGAAGATTCTAAGCTAGACGTGAATTTCCCCAACTTTGGCCTTGATTAGAGATTTCAATTGATTTTTCATTGGGAAAACAAATCAGCTAAAATTGTCACACTCCCGCCCCACCTCGGCACGAGAGCATGATCCGGCGGGTTAACATCAATGTCCTAGGCAACATGCGGAAGCGATCATAAGCAATCCTCGTACAAACAAACATGAAAGTCGGGCAAGACATATGGACACAAAGCAAATAAAAGCAACATAATTCATATACATATTCACATATCAAAAGTTATTTTGATTACATGCCCATCCTAGTCCCGAGCTACTTATTTTCATTTCCATATATAGTCAATCAAAAGGCTGGGGTAGCCTAACTCCTCTATCGAGTTGTTCCCAAAAGCGGCCCCCATTCCCTTCTTTGACCTAGGTTCACCTATCACATACGTGAAATTGTGAAAACAACAAGAGTGAGTCAATGACTCAAGAAGTAGAAATCCCTAATCCTCCTATAGGAGGACATCTCGTCGTGGATTGTTGAATACAAGGTCACCACCCACTTGTTGATGGCAAATCAATAGCAAGTTTCATGCTTTGCCTTGCCTATGCTTATGAAAGGCTCTCAACCGTCTATGTGCTTTTAAAAATCAAAGACAATGAGTTAGTGCATATGAACAAGCTTTCCAAAGATCCATGGCTTATGATCAATTTAGTCATAAAAAGAGATGCTCGCATCTCATGAAACTCATTCAAGCACTAAGTGACCCAATTCAAACATATGCTCAAATTGATATATGAACTTAACAATACATATCAAACAAACCCAACTTTTGCAAGCATTACACATGTATCGGTCATGGACCACATGTGGACATTCATTTTTCTTTTCAGTATCATATTAGTCAAAATTAATCGACTCTTCTAGTAACAACCAAGCATCAACCGACATTGTCTTGATCACATTATTAGGACGGCATCTAGGCGACCCCCGTGCATCAGTCTCATCCGAGTTAGCATTGTCCACGATCTCAATATCGGGACGGCATTCGAAACTTTAGCCCAGGCATCGACCCGGCATCTCCAAGCGTCACCATATAAGTCCATTGTGTGTCCATGCATTTTCAAGCATCATTGATTCATTTTATCTTTGAACTTTTAGCGGATGAAAGGCCCAAAGGCGTGCCATGCAAAGTGAATCAATGAATGACTCTTATGTGCCATGCAAAATGAATCAATGAATGACTCTTATACTTTGTTAAATTCATGTCGGATGCAATTTGGTCTTGTGGTCTTGACTTGGAATTGTTTGCTCCAGCTTTGGCATTGACCCGTGACTTGTCCTAAGTAACAACACACCTCAATATTGTCCCTAGGATGAAGTGTAAGTCGTGCACCCATCTCAAGACACGTCCAAAGTCACCAAGACCATTCCTTGACACCTAGGTGTGCTCAACACTCATGCAAGATTATGAACTTACTCAATGCAATAACAGGCAAGAGAAACACAACAAGCATAACAATACAAAGCCAACACAAACAAATGATGATATGATCCTAAAATTGATAAGCACATTACATTGCCCTATTGTAGAGTTAGGAAAATCTACTTGCTACTTTTTTGACCTAGCTCCAAGATGCTTCTTTGGTGGTCGGTTAGTGTTTAGGGTGGCTTGGAAGAGAATGGCATAAAAGAGAGGAGAGGAAGGGAAAGGAAATGAGAGAAAGGCTAAGCTTTGAAATGTAAGGATAACTTATCCTATTTATGGGCCTCATCCACTTAGATTTTTATGCAAATTCATGATTACGCTAAAATGATGAGTTGGCTTACGTATATTCTTGAGTTGGCACCTAGGTCTTTTGGTGTTGGCTTATGATTGGTCAACCTATTTACTTATCCTCCAAGGCTCACTCTAGACTCATTATTGCCTATGGCGCTTAAGGGACACATAAACCTCTTTAATGCCTAATGTCTTCTTCTAATGGATTGGTTTTTGCCTTGTTCATCGAGACTATAATCTAAGGCCATCATACCCTAAGATTTACCTAAAATTTGGTCATTAAGAAACTTGGACTTTGGACAACTTGTTTTCCAAGTTAACCACATGAACATGTAACTCATTAAGTTCATTAATTAGCTAGCTTCCAAAAGCATTTAATACATTCTTATCTTCAAGCCAAGAAGACTCTAGGTTGGCTTCTTCCTCAAGTTAGGCGTGCAACCTCCTTCCCTCCAAGTTGGGTATGTGGTTCTCCCATTCTAAGACAAAAATAGTTTTGAGCAAGTTTTGAAATCAGTACCATTACCTTATCAAACGGATTTGAAAAATTATAGAATTCTAATATGTTGTAGAGAAGACTTTAGAAAAAAATAATTAATGCTTGATCCAACCCTAATTTTCAAAACGGAATTTCATCAATGACCAATCTTCGAACAGGAACACAATAGAGATCAATAGACGCCAAAAATGTCAAAAAGCTCATCTTAGGGGTAAAATTTGCATTTTTATCGATGTAACGCAGAAATTCAAAAGCTAAGAACAGGCTATTGACTCGGGTGGGCTTAAGCCCACGTTGGATTGCCCAATAGGGCTAAGCCCATGAAGGGCGACCCAATAGGTTCCGCACCCACATTGGGCAGCCCAAGGGCCACACGCCCAAGGGGATGATGGGCAGCCCAAGGGAGGGCCATGGGCTTTCCAAGCCCATTAAGTCAATTTTTGCAAGATCTCAGCATTAATTGCACCTAAGTAGGTGAATAGTGTGAAATCTTCAAGAAATGATGGAATTGTCATCTTATTCAACTAAAGACAAAGGGGTAGGGTGGGAAATGGCATGCAAGGCTCGGCAATGAGCTTGTAAGAAGACTAAAATGGACAACCTAGCCTAGTCTAAGCCTACCCTAAGCCTATTGACCCCTGTGTGAATTCTCCTCATTAATGGCCTTGGATTTCTATCATCATAAGCCTTCCTCTTTAAGCTAAAATACTAGATTGTGAGGGATTTGAAGTACAAGGAATTTTTGGGACTAGATCTTTCCCTCTCCTCCTTTTTCCCCTCCCCAAATTGCTGGCCTCTCTTCCTCTCACTCACTCTCTCTCTCTCTTTCTCTCTCACTCATTTCCTCACGTTGTCTCTCAATCTCCCCTTTCTCTCTCTCCTTTGAGTCGTCGACCACCATCCCTTCCATTTTCATCTTCATACCAAGTATTTTCCCTCACTTTTTCTCTCAGTTCCTCATTAGTGATGGTCCACCCTGTTGTCGCCGTTAAACCATCGTTCCACACTAACTTTCTCGTGATCATGTCAAAGCCTTAGAGTCGAGGAAGCTGTTATTAGTCCCTTGCTGCAACCCCTCTCCTCTTTTTCTCTCATTGGTTGGTCCCTTGTGAAACCCGAAAGATGTTTGCCACTTGGCTGCCTATTGTGCCGCCACCTCGACCGCGGTCCAGCCTTGTTGCTCCTCTCATAATGCTTGTTAAAGCTTGGATTTAGGTGTGAATGGCTTTCTCGGCCTCGAATAGGATTGTTGTTGCCCTTACGGATTAGTTTAGGGCTAGATTATGGTTCGACAATACCTTGATGATATGATAAGTGGGTTTTATGCAATAATTTATCGTTGGATACTGATAGGTTATTAGTATAGATTATCGAGTCTTATTGATAGATTATTGAGATAGGTTATCAAGCTTTGCCAATACGTTGTCATGTTTTCGTTGATAGGTTATCAAGTTTATCGATAAGTTATCATATTTTACCGATAGGTTATCAAGTTTTACTTATAAGTTTTCGATATGTTATAAATAATTATACGATGAGTTATGAAGAGATGATAAGTGAAGCGTGATAAGTTGTTGTGATGTAGTATAATAGGGTGATACACTTATTATGGTAAATTATATTATTGGAAGATGAGTTATTGGATAGGTTATGATGGTATGTGATAACTTATGATCAATTACAATGACTTATCTTACCTTAATGAGTGACCTATATGCCATGGGTTGATAAATGCATTGTTGGTTGTGTGATTTGATTATAGTACATGCTTATGTGACTTAGAATGAGAAATAGTAAGCATCTATGGTATTTGAGGGTTGTGATTATTTGTTATGCATGCTAGATATAGTTGAAAGATAACATGTGAGTATGTTTAAATAATGCATTGGTGTGCTATGATATGTGGTAAAAGTATGACATGATTGTATATGACGCATGTTCTCACATACCTATGAGAATCACACACCCTTCCATCGGCTTATGAGAAAGAAAGAAAATAGACTTGTATGATGATACGTTGATGAGTTTTATGTAGGGTAGTGAACACGTCTTGATGCGTTTTACACGGAATGATGCTCAATTAAGTTCAGATGCCCCAAGTTAATTGCATGCCATTTGAGAATGAATTTCGGAATGAAACTCTTTAGTGGAATGCCGTCTTGATGCGTTTATGCGGGACGATGCTATGCTTGATGGGGTGAGATGATGTCCCGTTATGCCAAAAGACTGCTAACTTTCAAGCTGGCCGTGATCAAGAATGATCATAGTAATAATATGGAATCATGATCTCGAGGATTGTGTGGTAGTATAGATGTCATGACATTCTTGGGACATCAATACTTACAAAGTGCCTAAATGTTGAATGCATATTATGAGGTTGATGTATGGCTTACACCTGCATGATATGGATATGCATATGAGTTGTGTGAGACATGCGTGTGAGTTGATTATTGCGAGCAATGTGCCCGAGATTGATATATGATTACATTTGGATCATTAAATGACATGGGTGGATGACTATAATGTATTACAAGCTCTTATGTTTGACTCTTACATATGGGAAGTGTTTTAAGAATGACTTGTGTGCTCTAAGTGATGCCTTTGAGGAAATAGGATAACTGCTCATGTGAATAGTTAGGGCAAAGCAAGAGTTGGTGTCTCATAGGTTCGAGGCTTAGTACGTTTGATTTAGAGGGAGCACTAGGGCCCTTTCCTGCAATTTCCATCAAGTGGGGAATTCAAGGGTGCTAGTTGGGGTCCCATGGACAAGGATAACCCCAACGACAATGTGATTAGCTCGGAAGTGGACTTAGATCAAGAGTTGGATACCAAGTTTGAGCTGTGATATCATAACTTAGACATGTTGGGGATACCACCATTTCAAAGTCGCCTCATAGCATAGAGGAGCTAAGCCAATCCTAAACCCTTTTGTGGGTGCGTGCATGGCTATGCTTTTCGGGGTGTAATTAAAGTTTACTTGTAGTGGTTAATGGATGCATTTGTGAAAGTGTTTGTTGATGTCTATGCTATTCATAATATTTAATGGTTTGGGTGATTTGTTATGCTTCCACTTGCGTATAAATTGCGATAATACGTATGGGCCGGCAACGCTTTTTGGGATGTTGCAGTTGAATGAGATAAGTGAAAGGACGGTGTGCGGTGTTGCGCGCTCGAGAACAAGTCAAGGCGTGACACATAGGAATTTCGCCATCTTCTAGTCTCGGACACACTCGAAAAAGTATTGTTTGTGGAATTTCTCCAAGAACAAGTCCTAAGTAGGAACGATATATTTAGGAAAAACTCTTCCTTGAGTGGCCTCCCACCAGTCATTAGCTTTTCTTTATAGTTGGTAAACCACCAAGATCACATTTTCCTCATTCGTGCACCTCAGTAATGCGAAGACCTTTTCCAACTCCTTAATCCATGTTGTAGTAACCTCAAGATAGCTCTTTCTAGTGAATTAGGGCAGCTTCAATTTCATAACTTCCTTCACTAACCTTTGATTCTCATCTCAGTTAACGAGGCATTGTTATTAGCAAGCGGCTGACGATAGTAGCTTCAGCCCGTTACTAAGCCTCTTGTCTAATCAAGTTTCCAATGGCTTCTAGGGCCTATGGAATCTCATCTAACTTAGGATCCTGCGTCCCTTTCTTGAGCACCAACTTACCCTAAAGTTGCCCTTCCTCCATGTATCCTTAAATCTAGGCTAAACTTCTTTTAAAGCGCTAAAAACAACTTATTCCACAATCTCATGCATAACGTAAGCATTCCTAACTAACACATCTGATCACTCTAGGCAATAACCATTCTTTGATACCAATCAAAGGGAATGTCACGCTCGATCCTCTTTGGACGCGCATCATCCCTAAAGTTACTCAAGTTAATTGATTGTAGCGTCTCGAGAGAAGTCGCCAACCCAATTCTATTATCAATTATATACACAAGCAGAAGCAGCAACATAATCACCCAACCTTTCAAATGGAATAGCTTGAAACACACACACTCACGTATATGTACATCCATAACATCATCACATCCTACAGACCATTTACATTCAACTTAAGCACGAAAACTTCAGCATCATTGTTTCAAACAAGCTAACAACATGTCATTTGCACCACTTGCTATGCCACATAGAAACAACCCAAAAGTGCAGCCACAACCATCTCCAAAAAAGGTCCCAGAAAAAACGTAGTACCTCTAGTACCATAAGCTGCATGTATTAGGGCTCTAACTTGATGATCATGTTGAGGTTGATCTTCGGCTCAAACACTACCTCATTAGGCAAATCTAAATCCATTGCATCCCAATTGGTGTTGCTTGACCTTACACCAAGAGGTTCTTTAAAACCTCGGATGGGGCTGTACAGATCATCCCTTATCCAAAAGTACCAGGCCGAGAAGCGCAAGGGCATTAAGTTTTTGAGCCCTTTGTCAACCCAGATTGTGGTCACATAGTACTCATAACGTGCATGGTCCCCTTAATTAGATATTCAGTAACCTCTTGGCTTTGCTCAATGGGGACCACGAACTTGACATGACGGTAGGGCTAAGACATTCTTAGGGCTTGAAAACATTTAAACAAACAATAATGAGATAAAACCGAATGAATAAGCTCCTAAATCCTCACATAAGAAGGTAATTCACTTAGAGCCAGCTTAAATGTGCTAGTTATCTTTTGATGGCGAGTCACTAGATAAGCATTTCTTTGCTTTAACTATTAACATGAATGGTTATCTCGTTTCAAGGCCATCTAGACATAATCACATATCATTCTTATTCACGTTTCACACATATATGTTCAAATGATTATAATCACTCAAGGCCACAACTAACCTAAAGGTCGAAGTCTTCTGACATAACCAAATGTTGTGCCTCCTATCAGGCAAGGCATCATCTTGCGTATGCATATGTCTCAAGATGGCATTCTAATTAAGGAGCTTCATTCCAAAATCCATCCGCGAATTACATCCTGTTAACGTGGGGCCATTCGAACTTAATCGAGCATTTTTTGCATAATCATACACATTTGGACGATTTCATCACCCCGCATAATCATATGCATTAGGGCATTTTTTGCATAATTATACACATTTGGACGATTTCATCACCCTGCATAATCATATGCATTAGGGCATTTAGGTGATCCCATAAGCATACCATCACTCAAGCCCATTTCATGTCTTTCTCATTAATTGATGCAAAAGTGTTTAATACTCATATGATGTGCATCAACATTTGTCATGTACAACCGTGTCATGCTTGCATCTCATATCACAGCACATCCACATATTACTTAAACACTTCAACATGTCATCATTGTACACATCCTTGCATACATAATAATTAGTTATGATTACGAGTTACCATTTTCCATTCTAAAACAATTTGCATGAGCATACACCGTATTTAATTAAACCAAACACCCAGAAATGCACCAATCATTAGAACCGATAGCATATAGGACACTCAGTCTTGACGATAACTTATCACATGCCATTATGACCCATCCAATAACATATCTCACATTAATATAACATATCATAATAACATAACACATATCACACATATCACAACATGGTAACTTATCGCAACCTACAATATTCTATCATGATAATATATCCAATTTGATGAATCAACCCCAAGCCCATTAAGACAATTAGGCCATTTTGGGTTTTAGCCCATGTGCGTGAATAGCGACCTACTTGAATAGTGCGCGTGAATAGTAACCTAGGTCTAGAAGGTTTTGACTTTTGTGGCAAGATGGAGGGATGAGATTTTTTCTTGCCTCCCAAGTTCGGACATTAAGTCAAGGAGCGTTAAAATGCTAACTTTTTCACCAAGTTTTCCTCTCTTTCCCTCATTTCTCTCTCTACCCCACCCTTTGGATGAATTTTCCTCCGTCTCTCTCCTTCATCTCATACCTATTTGTCTCACTTTCCCTCTTGGTTGTGGTGGTCGTGAGCCACCATTCATTGTTTAACTTGTCGGGCTACCCTTGCTGCGAGATCTCGCCGTGCCGTCATTCTCGTGTGTTGGCTGTGAGTCTTTAACCCTCGTCAGACCTCCCTCAAGCCATGTGCCATTGTTCCTTCGCTATTCTAGCCTTGCCATGGGCTACCAAGTGCCGACTAGCCACCGTTGTGCCTTGTCGTGCCCTCACCGTGAACCGAAACTCTTTAATTAAAATGTCATCTTTGAGTGAGGTCGAGATGTTGTCGTACGTTATGGGGCAGGACGATACCCGGTTAAACCGGAAGACCATTAACGCAAGTAGTCGTAATAATCTGAACTCGTGTGATGCATTGTGCATGGAAGTATTATTATTCATGTCTAGATTATTAAATTATCATTGTCATATGCTTGATGGAATGGTGCACTCATGCAGTGATTATTTATGCTATAATTAGATATGCGGTAGGCTGTCGCATGTTGAGTGTCCTATATCCTATTTATAAATAATGCAAAGTAAATGCTTTGCTATTGATCTACCATCGATAGCTAAGCTGTACGTATAGGACGTTTCTGAGGCGAAGAACCCTCCTACGCGAGGATTAGAGAGTTTACTTATTGAGTTTATCTCACTGCTGTTATTTAAATGTTTTAGGCCCTAAGCATATTTGAGTCGTTCACCACGTCTATTTTGGGGTCCTTATGGACCAAAATACCGAGGTGACCACTTATCCAATTGTGGAGATGGACACCCGTTACAAGAGATACGTAACCACCATTTGGATGGATGAGGGGTTAATGAACTTGGTACCTCACCAATTTGTGGCTTGGTACATCTAGGTAGGGGAGGATCTATTTGGCCCTTTTCAAAGATTCGATGGGCCTTTAGGCAGGGGACTTGGGATTACCAATTGGGATACCATGAATCTGGTCATCCCTGATGGTGTTATTATCGATCCAAAGATTGACCCTGATTAGGACCCCTACCCCGAGCCATGATAACTTGAGCCGGTAGGGTACTAGGAGCATGTGGGGTGCATCACTTTTGAGGTTGCCCTCATAGTATAGAGAAGCTAGGTCAACCCAACGCCGTTTTGGATGAGGATGAAGGAATCCGCTTCGCGTTCGTGTGTATGACTAAACCTTTGATGTAAAAAGTTAGTGTATAATGGTTAATGTGTGTGTACATACACACACACATATAAAGATACACACACACACACACACACACACACACACACACACACACACACACACACACACACACACACACACACATATATATATATGAAAATGAAAGCATGTTTTGTTATGTGCCTTATGCTATCTCTATTGTTTGTGAATGGTTTGGTGATTTTTTTACTACTTCCGCTTACGTGTAATCAAAAGATAAAAATGAATGAGTCGGCGACGCCTCTTGAGACATTGCAGTCAAATGACCAAAAGAGAGGGTTATCATGCATTCAAAGGTTGGGGCATGACAATGGACATGGGAACTAGAAAGATAATAAAAACTTAAGAACTTAGAACTTTGACTCTTGAAAATTAAGTAATAGAAAATACTCATAGAAAATTAGAGATGCAATTAAATGACTTGGGAACTTGCATTCTTAATTCTTTAGTTTTGCAAAATTCGTGCTCCTACCTTGACTAGAATAAACACCTCAAGACACCTTCAAATAAGAGAGGAAGTTGTACAAAAATAGTCTCCCATTAATGTCATTGATGAACTTTGAATTCAACAACTAACACGGTCTACCAACAAGTTTCGGTAACTTGCTAATCAGTAGCCCATTAGTAGTCATCTTACCAATGACTCTTGTCTTATCGATAACTTAGGAGGGAATGGATCGCTACCCTTCTATACAGAAACTTTAGTGTTGACCCATTTAAGCATGTTATGCCCAAAGTCTATCATGATTTGAATAAGCATCGATGGTGCTGAATTATTTGATGGAACTAAGTCAGATGCTCTTGCATCACTTGTTCACTTTTTCGATATTAGTGAAGATTTTTCCTTGACGAGCAAGACCATTCATGATGGTAGTGAATCTAGTTTACATTACAAAGTAATTGAACAACTCCTAGTTTCCCAAAAGGATGTTCAACTTGGTTTCTACCACACGATTAGTGCCTTTAAATGTAAATTTCTTTTCTTTTTTTTTCTTTTTTTTTTTTTAAATGTAAATTTCTTTAGTTGTGCAACACATTAAGAAATTCTATTAAACTTGGAGGGAAATAGAGCAAAGACTCTCAAGATAAAAACTCAAGAATTTAATTTGGTCAAAATTTTCTTTTGCTCGTATATTTTGGTAAAATTTGAAATTCATAAATGACATTGAACAACAAAAACTAAAATATGACGAGTTGTGGACATGATAACGCGTAATACAGTAAATTTAATTATCTTTGAATGTCAACTGAAAATCCCGTGGATCGAACTTGTCGAATACTTCGTAATAATCAGCCCTAAATAATCGATCATTCCCCCATGTATTTGCTTCAACATAACTCAATGCGGAGAAGGCAAGTGAAATGCCAATATTATCACTTCTCAATTGAGAAATGACTATTGAACTTTAATGCTATTTTTTAATACTTTCATGGGCAGGAATTAATACAAACTGAAAATTACCAAAGAGATAATGGGAAATGGTTCTTTCTAAGCACATAATGTGAATGAAGTGAGAATTTATTAATTAAAAGCACTAATAAAAGTAGCATGTGAATTTAATATCAAGGTACTCTTCTTTACCCTAAATTTAAAGATTTTTTTTTTTTTAAAATTCAAACTTGCGGCTCAACTAATCCTCAAGAGTACACAATGAAACGCCCCATCAATGTACATCGGGTAAAGCTCCACATGTTAGCGTGGACTCCAATGTTAATATCAGGAGGTGATGCAGTGATTTTAACACCCTTGAATTCAAGCAATAAACAACTCAACCAATCCAACAATCCTTAAGGGTCAAACTCTGTGTACCTATGTATCGACAGACAGCTTATAGACAGATCGGCAGTGCACCAACTGATGTTAAGAGTAATTACAGAGAAAATGAACCACAGCTTTGCAACATATGTCCCACGTCCCTCTCTTTCCTGACTAAAGTAGCAAGTATCAATATATATGAATACAACCTCAATAAACTCAAAGCGTTCTAATGTTGATTAGCTGCAAAACCTTCGTGAACCTTCATGACCATTTTCTGCCTATCAACTTAGAGATGGTCAGATCTGCACCTCCAAAACCATCCATAACTGCCTTAGCTGATGGAAACTCCGCTCTGGAAGTCAAACTGTGAAGGTGGGGAAAACATAAACATCAGGACAAGCAAAGACAGCTTCGTGGAGAACTCAAAACAAGGTGTGTTTTGTGAAAATGCATGTCCCCTCTGCGAGCGCCCAGGCATTCATTAGAGAAACTGTCTAGCAATGGACTTAAAATCAAAGAAGCTATGACTCTTTCTTCCATATCAAATTGGAATTCTAACTGATCATTTATGATTATGGAAGAAACCTAACATCAATATTGCACAGCTATTTGCAGCATCAACCTAGTCCTATGGCCCCTTAATTCCTTTGGTTTTTAAGCATCCACCACTCCACTACCACAATAAATAGTTTACTTATCTATAATGGCATCTTATGTCTTCCCTAAGAGCCAAAATTCTTTTCTTACGGTCCCAATATTCCAGTAAGAAGTAAATGTCTTTTTAAGGGATCAACAGAGCCTAGGAAAAGAGTGAAAACAAACTGCCAAAGGTCTTATCTTTGCAGCCTCACGCATGCCTCATAGAGTTCAGAATCAATTGCTCTCTAAAATGTTCTTGAGTACCCATATCTCTAAACTCAATTATTAATTCACCACCATTAGTTCGTGGCAGAAAAAGGTTTTTGTTGATGGCCATTGTTCCAGAAGAAACCAATGAACAGTAGGTAATCATTGTTAAGATAGACCACAGTGTTCACTTCATCTGCATAAATAAGATAAATCTAGCAAGATAGAAGACAAAGGTAAAGATAGATGTATAAATTCAAGCCTTTGGGCACGAGAGAGAGAGAGAGAGAGACAGAGAGAGAGATCTGCGGTGCGTCAAATGGAGTTGAGTGCTAGTTGAAACACAAGCCAATGAGACTGTCCTGAGTTTATGTGCCCATTAGGCACTCTGAGGGGCACGCACATATGAGAAAGAAGAGCAAAGAATGATATGGTGGAATAAGGGATTGCACTTAATATGTTGGATTAGAATGCTCCCACCATTCTTTTTAGTTAGACAATAAGGATAAGGTGTTACAAACTTCATGATATCAACTGGAGGGACTGAACTGGTAAAGACAAACAAAGAAAGAAGGGGAAAATTGCAAGCTGCTCCTAAAAAGAGTTGCCACAATTTCCTAATGAGTCCAATAAAAGAAAAGACTACTTGTCACTTAAACTTTCACCACGATTTTCAGACTTATGCCCAGGTCATGAAGTTCACATTTGCAGCGTGGAAAAGTCAAGATTCAGTACGGCATTTGGGAATATCTATAAGGTGTTACAAACTTCATGATATCACCTGAAGGGACTTAACTGGTAAAGACAAAACACGAAAAAAGGGGAAAATTGCAAGCTGCCCCTAAAAAGAATAGCCACAATTTCCTAATGAGCCCAATAAAATAAAGACTACTCATCACTTAAACTTCCACCAGAATTCAAGACACCAGGGTCATGAGGTTCGCATTTGTGATGTGGCAAAGTCAACATTCAGTAGAGTATTCAAAAATATCTGTAATACACTAATAATCACATTGCTTAGAAATATATTTAAGTAAGAGTTAAAATTTAGAAGAATTGAGATTGCACTGAAAATAGTGTTCATGGGTTTAGTAAAATGATAATGTTTATTAAGAATAAGACAATTGATGAAAGGTGACTGGAAAGGCCTATTTATACCCCAGACATAAGAAGATCTCAACCTTGGATTAGACATAAAATTTCTAATCTCAGCCATCCGACCCCATTAAGAGTCACATGCCTATCACATCACTATCTATTAACCATAACCACATATAAGAAATGATTAGATAAAGAAGAAGAGACATTCAAAACTCCTAGATAAAACTATGCTCCTGCATCAGATACACAATGTAGCAAGTGCACAGCAGTGGTTCTATTGGTAGACACATTGGTGCACATATAGAAATCTGAGAAACAGGTGATTACCTGCTCCGTACAACAACACATGGCATACCGATTCTCTCAGCCGCAGCCACACCAGATTGACTTCCTGCTACAAGGATACATCTGCAGACAGGAACCCCCGCAAATTCGGCACCAGCACGCAATGCAACTACAATCTTCTCTAAGCTGAATCCCAAAGGTGCGACGTAATTAAAAAACAGAAAACCAACCGTCCACACCAATCATTTTGACTCAGTGAAAAATTCCACAGCACTTCAAGTAACTTGAAATTTCCCGAGCTTCCTACATTTGAAGTTTCCTAGCATAGTTCTGTGAAAACTCAGAAATCATGAATGAATACCTTGACTTCTTCACATTAATAAAAGCATATAATAGCAGAGGGTAAGCCCATAACACCCTGGTCAAACTTAGATTTTTGCCAGGACCCAGATAAATCACAAACTGATGGAATACTACTGCATAAAGAGAGTTATTTCTATGTTGAAAACATTTATGCACTTTCTTCACAGATTGACTGATGGAATGCTACTGCATAAATAGAGTAATTTCTAAGTTGGAAACATTTATGCACTTTTTTCACAGATTGAAGTAACTTAAAAATTGTACTGCTGCAAATGAGAAAAATGTATCTCCACATTTTGAGCCACAGGAAAGATAAATCAAGAAATTATACCTTCCATCATTATTCATTGGGAAATACAAGCTTGGGAGTAAAAAAGGCATGTGCACCGTTTTACCTTTCAGATGAGGTGGTATCAATCTCTACACTCAATTTTAGCATGGAAGCAACCTCCTTTGCTATTCTTTGTTTCTCTGCAGAAGCTGGTCCAAGAAAAGAGTCTTTTAGCATCCAGGCTTCTTAACTCTAAGATAAAATAATAGAACATGGTAAAATGCTATCAAAGAGCACAGTAAATTTTTTTTACTTGTTTATAAAGAAGATATTTTATTCTCATTGCATGTCGGAATGCTCCTTCTTATAGGGCTGTCAGTACCTAACCAGCACTCCTAAACAACTGTTAACCATAGCAAACTACTACTAAAGAGACCATCGTTTCCTGAACCATTCAAAATGCTTCAGATATTTTAAGCATAAAATTATAAGCAAAATGAAATATATACATGTTGCAAACTTTACTGCATAAGAAATTCAAAAATGGCAATCTTTATACTTACATCATGCCTATAGATTAATCAAAAGGCTGTTCTTAATTATGTTTCCCATATAGCTAGTCCGCATCAATATAGAAGTTGAAAGGAGAAGGGAAAGACCAAAGTGGATGAAGCTTCCCTTGCACTCGAGTAAATGGCAATTTGCAAAATTGGAGTGCAGACATTTTGTCCATGGTTGGTAATATGAAATACGAGTAAATCAAAATAGTGTAAGTGAAAATGAGGATACTGGCATTTTTTTCTCAGGTAACTTTTTATTAAGGTCAACTCTCTTTCTAAATTTACCAGTTGCATCAAAAATTTCCCATTAAAATTAGTAACTTACATTGAAATTTAGCTCAGTGTGGTCAATTACCATTTAGTGCAAGAGTTAACAAATATCTTATTGAGTAAACAAATGTAGATTAAATAGCATTTTGGATTCATCAATTTGAGTGTGAAGCCACTAGATTAACCTACTAAATTGAAGATCAGTAGTTTACTCAATGAAATTCAGCTGAGTCTGATCATTTTCCTTTATCGTTGGTGTTGTATCTGAAAATAAGGCTCTACCTTAGTTGATTGTATGTTGACCTTACATGCATAATTTAAGGATAAAAAAAAAAAAAAAAAAAAGAATGCAAGAATTAGCAGAAAATAAATAACAGTAGAACAGACGAAATAAAATGTTGCAAACTAACGGTAAGTGGCAAGTCTACCTGCCTTGGCCACTTCCTTAGCCAGCATCTCATCCAACCCTGAAGACACTCCTTTGCCAAGCACTAGTTGCCCATAGAGACTCTGTTCAACCTCTGCTGGGCCTACAATCTTGACTTTGGAAAACCTTTCCTGGCCAAGCTTTTCAGCAACTGACCTAAAATTTTGTGTACGAAAGGAATTAAAAGGATCCTTACAAACAGGAATGAATAACGATCAAGTGATTTGGAGCTTGCTAAACATAAGCTAAAACAGAATATGATCA
This sequence comes from Eucalyptus grandis, assembly GCF_016545825.1. Taxonomy (NCBI): domain Eukaryota; kingdom Viridiplantae; phylum Streptophyta; class Magnoliopsida; order Myrtales; family Myrtaceae; genus Eucalyptus; species Eucalyptus grandis. The sequence goes on from NC_052622.1 coordinate 39,002,281, forward strand.
AGTGACTAATTGTTACAGCATCTTTAATGGACTTTCCACATGAAGATATGATATTTCTTTATTTTATCTAGATCACATTGTGATTTCCGGACTATAGATCATTTCCATCAGCCAACAAAAGTAAATCTTGCACAAGATTATGCTCAAGCCTGAGAGAACATGTGGCATAAAACATTTCCAAAGAAAATTAATTTCTCATTACAGAAGTGCAATGACAAAGAATGCATTAGCACAGAAGAAATTCTGAAAAGCACCACAAGAGAAGATCAAAATCTTCCACAATCTAAGAAAGCATGATTACGTGAACACAATGAATAAGAAAACAAAGGTTGACAGCACTGCTGATGTAATCATTCCTATCACAAATTTTGTTTATCTAAAGATTTTGGTAGACTAAAAAGCTTGCTAAAACCTTCCAAAAAAGTCAATTAGAAACAGCATCTCACTTCTACTGATAAAAGAATAAAAAAAAAAATCAGCAAATCGACACTAAAGTTTTTAATGGCAATTTTATGATTTTCACAATCTTCCATGGAACCCCACAAAAATTGTCAGCAAAGGAAGACTGAAGGTTTCTAATTTTTAACATTAATACGAGTGAAATTATGATACAGGAAGTCCTTGCACTTTTTTCTCAATGTTTGATGTGGTCTCTGGATTTTTCTTTTTCAATCTAGTCCTTACAATCTGAAAATTGGCTCAATTTTGTCCTCTTAAATTATCAGATGGAGTTAGCTGACATGGATGATGGTGCCATTAATATGCACATGTTAGCATGCACACACTCTGATGTGTCGTCCATGTCACACTCCTCTCTCTCCACAAAAATAAATAAATAACTAACACCAGCAAACCCCATGACCGCTGGTGCTGCCACCACCAAACTCACTTAGGAAGCCGCCAAACTTGGCGTTGCCATGGCTGGCACCACTGCCACTAGCACCCTAAACTTGGTCACCATTCATACTACCAATTAACACGACCTGCTCCTAATTACCTCCTCTGAAGAAGCAAGAAACATGATTTTGGGGAAAACTAAGAAAAATAAGATCTCCACAGACAGTGAAAAGGGAACAGCCCACGCTGTAGAACTCCTAATTGCCCTCAAAACACAAATTCTAACTAAGAAATCCATACTCAAATTCACATGTAAGTTCTCGAAGGTTTCAAAGCCGAAGCATTGCGAGGATTGAGAAAATTTGTAGTTAAAATTCCTTTCTTTAGGGTCTAGATTATAGTTGCTAAGCTGAGAAGCTGTCTAAAGTATAGTTTCTTTAAGGTCAAATTGTCAAGCTCAAAGTTGATTTTCACCCGAGAGAGGGGCAATAAGGATGGTGATTACAGAGAGAGTATCGATCCAAAGCTTACATTGATTATTTGAGAGAGGGCGGTGCAGTGGGATAACTTCAACCAAGAAGACAAAGGTGGTAAGGTCTGCATCGGTGGAGGAAGAAGGAAAAAAAAAAAAAAAAAAAAAAAAAAAAAAGAAGAAGAAGAAAAGCAAAAAAGGCTGAGTTAACAAAGGGCTAATTCCAAAAAAATAAAGTACCAACTTTAGGTCAAAGAACAAATTTGACTCAAAACCTTTTTGTCTTGTAAAAATCGCAAACTTTAGGTTGAGAGACAAATCTCGCCCAAACTTTTTTGGTCTCATAAAAAGCACAAATTTAGGTCAAGTGATAATTCGACCCCAATTTTTTTTTGTCTCATAAAAATCACAAACTTTCACCCTTATCCCAAATTTAACCCCTACCTTTAACTCTTTACTTGAAGTTAACCTTGTTTTAGGAAAAATGGTTCTAGTGGTGAGCTTGGCAAATCTTGTCTATAGTGTCTCTTGATGGATAGTGGTTTACAGCTTCATATTATGACAAAACCACAAAGTCTGGCCAAAGAAATTCAATCTGGAGATTTTTTGACTTGCTAGTGAAGTGTAGGAGTTGATAAACAGTTTCACCATTACTCTCCAAGCTGTGGCTCAAACAACAAGACAATGAGTAGTGTTTTAAATCTAGCCAGCAAATGCACATGGATTTATTGCTAAGGACAATCAATGAATCTAAATTAAGGGGGCCAGATTTGGGATTTAAATGAAAGTTTGCAATTTTTTTTTCAAGACAAGAAAAAGTTAGGGTCAAAATTGTCACTCGACCTAAAATTTATGCTTTTTTACATGATAAAAAAAGTTTTGACCAAATTTATCACTTGACCTAAAGTTGGTGCTTTTTTACATAAAAAAAAAAAATTGGACCAGATTTATTACTTGACGTAAAGTTGGTGTTCTTTTATGAGACAAAAAAGAAAGTTCGGGTCATATTTGTCATTCGACCTAAAGTTGATGTTTTTCTTTTGGGAATTAGCTTGTTAAAAAAAAGGGTGACATGGCACTCCACATACATTATTTTGGTCCAATCACTGCTGAGTTGGCAATCCATGTAAAACAAAATACATGCAACCTTATGCTCAAACTAACAGAAGGATAACATTAAGCTGATTTTAAAAAATTAAAGGACCATATTGGAAAATAAAATGTTCAAAGACAATAGAATAAAGAGAAAAAGTTCATGGACTTGCTGCATTATCACCCCAATACATGTCAAGAACTGTATTATGTGAGTTAGCAATGTCAGAATGCTAAAAGGCCTAGATGGTTGTACTGTGGATAAATCACTTCCTATCACGGTAAAGCATTATGATACTTGGTCAGTTTAAGTGCATATCCCACTAATTCTTTAAGCAATGCATAAAGCAACTATCTAGGTAAAGAAGCAACAGCTGTGTGCTCAAGGATGAGCAATTGAATATGGAATGTAAAATTAACTACGTTGCAAGACTCTGTAAAGTCTGGTCAGGTGAGTGTACCTGGCAATTTTATCCCCGCTTCTACTGTATGCAGTCATGATGAGCACAGGTATACCTTCATCCCATGCATTATCAATAAAACTGCAAAATAAATTGGCAGAAGGCGTAATATTTAGGCAAAAGTAGAGAGCAATAATTTTGCAACATATGTACTGCATAATAGTTTGCACAAAGAATAATGAGATACTTAAAAGAAAATAAGCAATTCTCAGGATTGTTGAAAAATTCAAGGCATTTTTTACCAAAAAAAACAAAAAAGATTCAAGGCATGTTTGGTAGCGAAGGGTTTTAGTTAGAAAGAGGGGATCGACTTTAATGAAATGTTCTCTCCAGTTATAAAACATAGTTCCATCCATGTGTTACTCGTGTTAGTAGCCCTTCATGATTTAGAGCTTGAGCAACATGATATCAAGACCACTTTTCTGCATGGCGACCTTGAGAAAACAATCTATGTCTCATCTTGAGGGATTCATTGTAGAGGATAAGGAAGCTCATATTTGTAGGTTGAAATGTTCTTTGTTAGTCTCAAGCAATTTCCGCAACAATGGTACAAAAGGTTTGATAACTTCATGTTGAGTTAAAAGTGCGCATGATAGCTATGTGTACAATAAAAGATTGCGTGATGATTTATTTATTTATTTGCTATTATATGTGAATGACATGCTTATTGTAGCAAAGAACATATTAGAGATACAAAATTTGAAAAGGCAACTAAATAGGGAATTTGAGATAAAAGATCTTGAAGCTGCCAAGAAATTCTAGGTATACAGATTAGCAGAGATAGACAGATTGGGAAGTTATACCTCTCACAGAAGAAGTATATTGAGAAAGTGCTTGAGCACTTTGGCATAAAGAGTGCCAAATCAGTAAGTACTCCTTCAGTGTCTCATTTTAGGCTTTTAGTTTCTTTGTCGTCTAAAACTAAAGAAAAGGAAGATGAGATGTCTTGAGTTCCATATTAGAATATTATGGATAGTCCCATGTACGCTATGATTTGCACTCGTCCAAATATTTCACAGGTTGTTAGTGGTGAAAAATGTATGACACATCTGGATAAAGCTTACTAGCAAGCTGTGAAATGAATTTGGTAGATCTGGATAACCTTAGATGTGGGTTTGGTCTTTGATAGAAGTTGTGATATAGGACATTTGGTTGTTGGCTTCATTGATTCTGACTATGCAAGCGATATTGACAAAGGAAGATCTTTGACAGGTTATGTTTTTATGCTTGGTAGTTCTGCGGTTGGTTGGAGAGCAATTTTGTAGGACAAAGTTGCTTTGTCTACTACCAAAGTAGAATACATGGCAACAACGGAAGTAGTAAAGGAAGCTCTTTGGTTGAAGTGTTTGATTGCAAATTTGGGGTAAAGTTGGAGGAAGCCTCCATTATCTTTTGCAATAATTGAAGTGCAATCTAGTTTACCAAAAATATGATGTATCACGAGAGGATAAAACATATCGACATCCATCATCACTTTGTGGATATCACTTTGTGCGTGATGAAATTGCTTAGGATATAGTTACGATAAAAAAAATGCCCACGGTGGATAATCCAGCAGATATGTTAATCAAATTAGTTCTTTTGACCAAGTTCAAGAATTGCTTCAACTTGATTGGCATTTTCACCATTTGAATTGCTTAATCAGTGTTGGTGACATTTCATCTCTTGTTTCCTACGCCAAGTACACTCACGTAGGCTTAGGAGTGTGTATCGTCGACTCAGCCATTTTGGGGGTGGTCTTGTGGGGTCACTTTTAGTGGTGAGGTAGAGAAGTCTTGTCGCATTTGGCACAATGCTCCTTTGGAGATTTGAAGTTAAGGGTGGAGATTTGTTGAGTTTTTGACTTTCAAATTAGATATAATGGTATTTTAGAACCATGCACCTACTATAAAAGGAAAGTGTTTAATAATATTCTATAACCCAAGCCTCCATATTATTTCCCCTTTCGTTTTTTCTTATCTTCTTGTTAGATCTTTAGATTTTGTGGTTCACCAAGTAGTTTTTAAAGCTTTTAGATCGTACTCTCACACTCTTTATTGAAGATAGTGAAACCCCTCTCCTCTTAATTTTTTTCATTTTGGATTTTCCACGTAAATCTTGTGTCTCGTGTGATTTCGATTTTCTTTTCATCCTTTACTACTCGTGATTTGATTGGTGCATCTTCTGGCCTTTTTTCATAACAAGCATGAACCAGCATTTTTAGACATGTGTATTAGGCCTTGACTTATTATGCATGCTATTAGGACTTCAGCACAAGGTAACTGATCCTTTCTTCCTAGAAAAGAAAAATAACAGTAATCCATTCCAACAAGCGCCAACAATTTGCAGGACACGTTCCAAACTAAAGTACTTCTTTGTATGAAACTTTTAAACAATACAACAACATATGAAGCATGTAAGTGGACCAATACGTCAGTAGTTAAAACCCAAAACTTAGGCCTTGTTTGATATAACCGTACCATAAATAGTCAAAATTCCATCGTTGACTTTTTAAGTGTTGACAACCTTAAGTCAAATATGGAACAGAGAGAGTTGTGCGCTGATGCCTTAACATCAAATATCGTATGTTATTTTTTTTCTCCCTTGCCAAACAAGCAATTGCGGAAACTGTAGGTAAGTTTTAGTAATACAATCAATAATATGTTGTGTCCTTTCTTCTTCTTTTTTTCAGCAAAAGAATTAGAAACCCTTGTATATTTAAACAAAATCAGTGAATTTTTCAGAGAATTGAATCTTCTGTATCAAGAAAGTTAGTATTGCCAAGTGAGCTTAATAATTTTCAGTGCTAAATATTTGTAAAGGATATTAGATGCTGAGGACAATAAGGTCCTGTTTGATGACTATCGTTATTGAAAATAAAAAATCAAGCACTTGATAAACACTTAGCAAGATTAAGCACGTTTCATAAAACTAACTAATTTCGATATGAAAGATTGATTCAAGTCAGAAATCCGCTAAATGTGTTAAGTAAGGAATGGAACTTCTCTATTCCCAATTATGTTGTTAAAAATCTACCAAGTATATTCCAAGTTCTACATTTAAGTGAAACAAATAATATTTATTATTCGATCTTCATTTATTATCAAACGATTCTTTATTCCCATTAGCACTCAAGGTTGTCAACAAAGATGATTTAGTGCTTGAATATTCAAAATTTGGAACAATTTCATCAGCCAAGCCCCAAGATGCCTTTATGAAAGTTTTGTTGAGTTTGTGCGGATACGAGTTATGGACTTTCCTAGGGGTAAAAGAAATATCCAAATAAAGAACCAATAGGGTACCAAACAGTCTATATACACAATTTAGTTAAGATAGCTTGGTGTGGAGAATTATGTTCAATTGCCACAACCATGTTAATTAGGAGAAACCAGATAAAGATAGCTTGGTATGAGTTGAACTTTTAAACTTGTAGCATTGGACTACTTTTAATAAGTACTGAAAGGCCCAAATGTTTAAGAGTCTTTTATAAATTTTTACACCAAATATTCAAAAGTACCTAAAGCTTTGACTCTTTCGTAAACATATCTGGAACTTTAAATCTTGTCCCCCAGGAGAAATCAAACTTATTCACTGGTAAATGTAACCTCTGTTAGCTGGTTGCTAAGGTGGTAGGGTGGGGATAAAATGGCTGGCCAGATTGGACCTATATTCTAGAAAGAATTAATGGAAGAAAAGTTGAGAGAGAGGGGGGTAGCAGAGGAATGGAAGTCAATAAGTATCCTCTTATTTATAAAGATGGAACAAACAGTGATGTGAGACAATCTATTTTGGATTGATTCAGATCATGGAATATTGTTTTTGAGCTATGAACAGTTCTCGTGAACAGTAATGTGAGTTGGCTAATCTGTGAATGATGGAAAATGAATGTGATTTCACATCAAGAGGATGTAAGCTTCATGCTTGCAGTTTAAAGCATTGAACAATTCAAAGCGAAGAAATACTGAAGCTTTTGTTTAATGATTGATTGATACACCATAAATTAAACGGAAAATTTCAAAAAATGACCCGAAGTGGACTTTGTTTCAAATAAGGACCTAAAGTGGCCTTAGTTGTTTCAAATAAGGGCCTGAAGTGGCTTTGGTTGTTTCAAATAAGGGCCTGAAGTGGCTTTGGTTGTTTCAAATAAAGACTCGCCCTCGCCGATCGCCAACTGGCTAAATTTTCCAACCGGTCAAGGGTATTTTGTCATTTTGCATTTCACCTTCTTTTTTTATTTTTTTTTATTTTTTTGGTTCTTCTTCCTCCTCTTCGCCGATGGTCGACCGGCCACCGGTGATGCCCACAGAGGGCTAAGTGAGGGTCGCCCCCGTCGGCGAGGGCCACCCACGCTTGCCACAAGTGAGGGACAGCCTCGCTTGAGCGTGGTGACCCTCCCTGGCGAGGGCCGACCTCACGAATGGCCCCTGGGCAAGGGTCACCATACCCAGGTGAGGCCATCCCTTGCCCAACCCTTTGTGGGCATTGCCAGTGGCCGGCTGGCCACCGGCGAAGAGGAAGAACCAGCCAAAAAAAATGGAAAAAAAGAAAAAAAATGAAAAAATGACAAATGACGAAAATACCCTTGATCGCTAAAAAGATGTGGTCCTTATTTGAAACAACATAGCCACTTCAGGCTCTTATTTGAAATAAGCATGACCACTTTAGGTCATCATTTGAAATAACATCAACTTTAGACCCTTATTTAAGACAATGAAAGCACTTAAGGTCCTTATTTAAAACAAGGTCCACTTCGAGCCCTTATTTGAGAAAAAGAGGGTACTTCAGGTCCCTTTTTGGAATTTTCTCTAAATTAAAGGAAGAGCATACTTATTGACTCTAGTAGTCCCTATTCCCCATAGGAAATTCCTAAATAAGAAACCTAAGAAATTTCATATCTTAAAAACTAGGAAACATGCATTCCATTTAAAGGGAGACATAATATCCCACAAATTAGGAAAGAGAATATTCTATTCTAATAAATAGGACACATAATATCTTAATGAGACTAAATGACTCTTGAGCACTTACAAGATTCTTAATCTAATAAGCAAAATAAATTAGATTATCACCTAAAACTAAATCTCCACTTGGCAAGCCTTTAGTATCGTTGCCAAAGTTCTCCATCAAACAGCCATGTCTTTATGGCATTTCAACAAGGCTTTTGTGCAGAAGATACATTTGGTGATTTATGGACCAAAATTATTTTTAAGGAGAGGTTATGCAAAGCTATATGGAAAAACTTCTTTTGTTGCGCTACTGGCGTTGTGTTGGCACCTATGGAGTGAGTCTGTGGTGCTGGATTAGTGAACACTAGGATGATTTTTCGAGGGATGTTAATTTTCTCATATGAAGAGAGATTGTGCCTTAATTGAGCAGCCTAAATTCCAAAAGAAAACTCTTCTCTGCGACACCACAGCCAGAAGAATGTCAAAGCTTTGCCATGGTGTCTATAAACCACAAGTGATGCCAGCGACCACAAAGGTGACAAGGCATGAACTTGCATGGTGGCTATAAACCACAAGTGATACCAACGACCACAAAGGTGACAAAGGATGAACTTGCTGATGATAATTGCAATTTTGATGATATTCATGAATAATGGTTATATAAGGATGGCGATTTTGATGAAACATATGGATGGCCTTCTCTAGCTTGGCACTTCATTAGGCCTACTTTCTTTTTGTGATTGATCAGCCTTCTATTGATTAAATTGGACAGCCTAGCTTCTGTTAGTGATTGATTTTTCAATGTACAATGCTCATGATCTTCAGTTATCATCTTATAGCATCTATTTTGAAATATCATAAAAATGTTACCCACTTAATTTGACTTAATTGCTTAGTCAAAATATTTAGAGATTCATGATCCTTAGATACGGAGAATTCTCCAGAGTTACTTTACAAATCTAGTAAAATTTTATAATTTGACATTGCAAGAACCTCACTGATTCTAGGTAAAACAGCAAGTTTGACGACCTAGCATCTAGAAAGTTTGCTTCACCAAACTTACAAAGAATCGAGAAATATTTAAGTCCTATTGATTTTCTTTCTATAACAAAAAGTAACAGAACCTTTTCAATTTCCACAACTACAAAATTTAAAGACCAATCAAAAATAATATCTCTAATTGAAAGGACAGCCATGTCTATAGAGATACATTGAACAAGCTGTGAGAAAAATGGCAATTTTGAGCGACTATCACAAAAAGACAAGTGATAAAAAAGAAGCTTTTCCGTATCAAACACATAAAAGAAATTATATGCTCAGAAAAAGCAGATAACTTACTGGCATATTGTTAAATGGAAGAACTTACTCTTGAATTCCAGGTCGCAAAGGTAAATCTTTGGACATCATAAGTTCATCCATCGCATGTTTCTGCAGCAACCAGCTAGGATGATAAATATCTTATAAGACAGTTATCTATGTGTAAGGAAGAAGAAAAAAAATCCCACCAGAATAATGTAATAAATGAAGTACATCAAATGGAATAGACAATGACAGCAAAGTCAGGCTACAGTCCTGACAAAAATGCAGAGCAATGAGCAAATACACAACGGTTGCTCATGTCACAAAGAGAATTTCTACCAACGAATTTCACAAAAATGCAAGGCATCTTAGCCTTTCATAAGTTTTTTTAGCATTCATCACAAAATATATTCATATTGACACTTAGCAACTTAAAAGGTTATTTGAAATCATGCTTTGGTTATGCAGACGAAAAACCACTATAACAATGATGCTTATAAAGTTTGCAGCCTTAACACTCACAATGGCATCAACTCAATTTAAACAATAAAATCACAATTGTATTCCATGTGTCTACATTCAGGGGATAGTTCCTTGAAGTTTAAATGGACTGGTGTGCACCTCTTTGCAGCTTTGCTGAATGAAAATTTTTATGTCAGCTGAGGCATTGACCATTACTTGAGATTTATGTGAAAATTTTCGTTTAAGAAATCCAAAGTTTGTACACATGTTTATGCAGCTTTATCAGAAAAGTTAGAGAAACGATATTAAGAAAAGGCAACCTAAGGATGAGAAGAGGGCAAAGCCTGTACATATACTGGATGTCTAATGCAATGGAATGGGGGGTTACAGCTACAAAAAACCCTGTACAACACAGCTACAGTGCCCAAATTTGCATAGTCACACACCGACTCTACCAGCCAATTGATGTGGCGCATCAGAACTTAAATTTTCCAATGATTACATCACAATCCCAGCCCAAGCTTCATCAATCAATCAAGCCAATCTGTCAGTCGTGCAAGCACAAAGAAAATTCGTCCTTAACATTGTCCCATGGGTCCAAGGCACTCAAGATAGCATTTGTTGATGATTAGTGGCTTAAATACAAGGTTGAAGAATCAAAGTGTGCTTTCTGGTCTTTATTTGGTATTTTTGTCCACAAATTGATTCAATGCATTCAGGACACTTAGAATAATATTTCTACAACTTGAAAAATCTCAAGTGATAGTCGATGGCTGATATGCAAGGTTGAAGAGTCAATTAATGCATCTTCTTGTGCTCGATTGTCAAAGAGTCTTTATTACAAAGTTAGAATGTCAAAGAGTCTTTATTGCAAGCTTGAACGTGTGAGCTAGTCTTCATTACTAGACCGGAGAGTCAAAATGTAGAGTGTTGTGAAATTTATTATTAGAGTCTTAGTAAAATGTATTAGTTAGGCCATAAATAAAGATGTAATCTCACATGTATGACAGACATGAGTTGTATACATGAGAGTTCCTCTTGAAGTAAATAACTTCCTTCAATTTATAGTTCTTTATCCATTTTTATGGGGATGAGCCTTAAATTCTTTATCCTCAACTAGTGGATTTTTTCTTTAGACCTTGGCGGCAAACTACATCTTTTCCAACTTTATTTTTGTTCAGAATGCACTCCATTCAGCATCAATTTCACAGTTTCCAGTAAGTTCTTATTTTTATAGTAAAATACATTCCTTCATATAAATCCCAGTAAAAACACTTATTCATACACTCTATCCTTTGACCACTAGTCCAGAAAACAAATTTCTTATCCCATCATTTACATCATGCATCACCGACTGTCTTGTCCAATCTTGTGCTAGCATTTTGCAGGTAGGCAAATTCTTTTGCAACAAAGTACTTTCATAGGTTTGGAAATGGTAACAAAGAGGAGTAAACCCTAATGAAGACAAGTGGTTGAACATATGTGAGGGATAAGCTAATTCTTGTCTCTAGACACTGTGCATCATGGAGGTAGAGATAGAACTATCAACCAGAGAAAAAGCACAGAGACAGAGATAGAGATAGAGATAGAGATAGAGATAGAGATAGAGACAAAGAAGGTTTGTCAATTTATAGGTTAAATGCAGTAAGACCCTAAACTTTACTTTTTGAACACTAAAATGTGCATCAACTTTGAATTTTATCATTTAATTTTTGAACTACTAGATTCTTTAACCTTCATGTAATTAATAGACCCTCTAGAGTAATAAGAGGAAGACTCCTAAACCATGTCTTGTAGAGAGCATAAATATTACCCAAGTTATTTTGCTTTAGCTGTGTTTTTATGCACTAACTTAGGGGGAGAGAGAGGGAGAGAGAGGGAGGAGGGAGAGGGAAAGGAAGGGGGGGGGTGTGGAGAGAGAGAGAGATCAATGGTGTTCTATTCTGTTATTGAGCTGACCCTATAAAGGACGAAGGGATAATAAGACAGTAGAGAAAAGTTTCTTTGCTAACATTTAACAACCTGCAGAAAGTGCTACAAGGATCTAATTGGCAAATTCATAAGTTGAAGAAGTCTAATCCATTGAAAAATTAAGGGTGTCTTACTGTCATGGAGATAAAAATATGGGGGCTTCTAAGTTTGACTACCATAACATATCATTCCTCCTCTTCATGTCCCTCTCAATATCTACATTTACATAAAACAATGGTACTGAATTTTTATCCAGAAGGATGACAGGGGACATTGAGAGCATTGAATACTTGTTTTGTACATCCAACACCAAAGAAGATTGAGCTCAAGAACATATAAATCAACTCACCTTCTCTCGCAAGACACTTTTCACAAACGAACTCTTCTCACTAGTGGGCAGTGAAGTAGGCCAACCAATCTATACTTAGACATAACATCAGGTTAGAAGTAAAACAGGAAGAAAGGGAAACATGAAAACAGATACACAAGATCTCTCATATTTCTACAAATGAACAGGAAAAAGAGAGGAAAAAGAGCTTACGCGGTTAAAATATAGAATCAGCATCCTTTCTTCATCAGCAGCACTTTTCCTAGAAGCCATGACAAAATCAATCACAGCAGCCTTAATTTCAGGAACGATCCCTTACAAGTTGCTTCACCATTAAATGTCAAGCTACTTAAGATGCAAAAATATTAACTGCAGCAAGATAATTGAAGTGCATAGAGCACAGTTCTGAAAGCAATGCAGTTGGAGACAGAAAGGAGAGATTTTCTTCTCCCATAAGTAAATCATCTTTTTTAGAAAAAATTTGAATTGTGGGAGGACTAATTCCCACTGCAAGCCCACTTTGACATCAACAGAGTGAGCTATCCTTTCGTAAAAAAAAAACCAGTGAAGAGAAACGGTGGGAAGTCTACTCCACCACAAGCCCCTATCTCAAAAAACTTGGAAACTGGTCCACAACATCGGTGGTGGACTCTAATTGGCTACTAATCCTGGCCCACTAGATTCAGGTCTGCCAAGTCACTTTATATACCAGTTTTGCGTACCAATCTTTATATAGCCATCATCAATCAAGAAGAATATCCACTTTTACAGAGAGTCAATGCGTACGAACCTAACATGGGAATATAATTACAGACGAGATAAGAAAAGAATGCATGATTAACTAATTGCCAAACCTTACGAGGTCTAGGTAGACAGGCTCGGTCCAATTCGCACAGTCAAGCCCAAGCTTTCGAAATGCTGAACATACCCAGAACGGAAATAGAGAGTTCAGCGGCACCGCCGTATTAAACATTCTCAAACTAAAAGGAACAACACCGTAATGTGTTGATAGACGCACTCCGTGAAACTGAACTCACCCAAATTGAAGGCCTGGCGATTAGCCAGCCGGTAGGCATCCACAAGGACCCTAGGGAAATTCAAACACAAGAAAAAGACAGGGAAAGAAAACCTTAGAACAATAATGAAACAAAACAACGGAAAGAAGATGAGAAAAATCAGCCCACCCTTCAACTTCAAGAAGAAGAGCGAGCTCTTGAGGTGGGTCTTGGCCAGAAAGTGAGCTCAAGGCAATGAAGTCACGGACACCCGAATTCTTCCAGAAGAATCTGGAGTCGATGAAGAAAGGGAGGGAGGGGGACGAAGGAAAGGTGCGAAGAAGACGAGGATCCTTCGATGGAGGAAGATAGAATCTGGGCTTTAGGCCCCTTGCCCCTGCAGAGGCGTTGGAATAGCAGAAATGGTGGTGGGAGAGAGGAGAAAGGGATTCCATCTGCACGGTGGTGCGCAGGCTCCGCATCCCCGTTTGCTGGCAAATCTCATGCACAAAGGGCTAGATGGCTAACTTAGCTAGTTGTCTCGGGCGGGCCGGGATTTTGTCGGCATTTGGTCCGGCCCGAACGCATTGGGTCCAGGCGGAATTGACAAGAAAAATTTGAAATTCGTGAAGGACGTCAATGAACATCGGCTAATTCACATTTTCGAGTTCTGAAAATCTACGAGAAAATGATGCAGGATGTGAATTTCTCAGTTACTCAAGCAAAAAACCACAACCTCACTTTTTAATCTAGGAGCATCAATTTCCGGTAAAGACCATTTAATGTTTATGCAAGCAAAGAGAGATGTCGATCACAATATGGTTTAATGGATCGAACAAGGAGAAGGAATCCATGATTGATAAGGTCCTTCAATTGAATCAAAGGCTGGAAGGACATTTCTGTTGGGATTTTGTTTCAAAAATAAGAACACTTGCATAGTTAAATTGAATCAAATTCACATTGGAAGCAAAAATGTCCATATACATATCTCATTGACATTATTTGTACATTTTAATAAAAAGCACGTAAAAATAAAAATGAGGCTAATCACATTACCCTTATACTATGCTCCAAAAGTTTAATGTTCTTCAAATTATGATCATGAATGTCTAATATCCTTATAGCATTGGTTCTTACGTTTTTCAGATCTCCACTATGAATGTCTAGTCTTCTTGTGACATTGATTCTAACGTTCTTCAGATCTAGACCGCAAATGCCTAATGTGCTCGTAGCATTGGTTCTCACGTTCCTACCTACAAATGTCTAATCTCCTCGTGACGCTAGTTCTAACGTACTTCGATTCTAATGTTGTTTAGTTCCAGCCCTACAAATGTCGGGCCTTTAATTCAGACACACCACCAACTTGCGTCAATTGGTAGAGACTAACTTGAGAGAGCTTACCATGACAATTATGTTAGTAATTACTTTTGTGTGTTACTATTTTGATTAATCACTATCATCACTCGACCATCCATGACCCTATCTCTCAATCGTTTTTTTATAATCAGTCACAAATCACATTAATTCGACTCATTAACTATGACGTCCAAGGCCATCACTTACTAGGCCCTGGACCTTAATCTTTTTCTATTTTCACATGTGCGGAAGAATATTTATCATTCTTAATGTAAGTGTTTTGCACTCAAAAACAAGTTTCATGAACACTTCCTTCCATATCATTCGTTCTTTATATAATTACATAGGCAAAAACAACATCATGATAGATACTAGGACCACAAAATACATATCAAGATGATTTGAAACATCAAAACACCTGGGATAGCCCAAAAAGGTGCCTAACTCCTCTACCCGGTAATTTTTCCCATCTATCACCTAGCGCCCTACTATGGAGCACATCCTAGTTTCACGCCTAACATCTCATGAGTGGATGAGGCCATGGAACTGCTCTATTAGATTGAGGTACACAAATACAAAAGCGTATTGGAAATAGGTTGGGGCACCCATCATCTATCCAAACATATCGGGTAAAGGTGACGCCGGACTCTCAGTCTTGGAAGTATCAATATACACCCATTACATGCATAGGTGTGCCATAGGTTGCCACCAGCAACATGTCAATCGCTAATGACTTGAAATGAAAATAAGAGGTGAGCAAAATGCCTAATAAAGGATAAAGCATGGCATTAAACCTCAAGATCCTAATCTCGCTCAGTAGCAAACATAGCTCAAAATAACGGACCAACATATACATGGACATATCCAATTAGGGCAGCATACAATACTCATGAAGTTCATCGGTCCAAACATACCAAAATAGACATAATGCACAAAATTCACGTAATAGGACATACACAACCCAATAATTCAACAAGCACACAGCTTCACACATTCACATGTACTCACACACCTTATGGATTAATTTAAATGTGTGAATAATTTCATTCCACCCTCGAGACAGATTTAACTTGGGTCACTAGCTAGTCTACTCGAGTCATTTCTGGGTCATTGGCTGGATTTTCATGGGATTCTGGCTCTAGGCATCTTCCTTCGAGGCATCCCGGTATTCAAGGGGTGTTTGCCTTGTGATTTAAACTGAGACATCCTAGACCACAAAAGTTAAAGGTATCCCTACTCCCTAGGGTAATCATCGGAAAGCTGGTTGATGGAACATCTCTTGATTTAACCCATTTCACACATTTCACCACACCACAATCTTAATATAAGACACACTTATATCATCACTAGCACAAATATGCACTTCTACAAAGCATGCTCACATGCTAACATCACAACACCACACCATGCATGACATAATTACCCTACACAATCATCCTAACTTACTACACATTATTTCACATACACAACAAGCATCACTCGTGCACATCCATCAAACAAAGATCCACAGCATGCTGGAATCTCCCACAATCTCGAATTACAAGTTTCAACAATAAGAATGTCAAAGATACCAACTAGACCACCAACAGCACTTATGGGCAAAACCAAGCCTACTTGCATGGCTTTGAAATTAATTCCAGAAACTTAACAAAATGAGTTCAAAAAATCCTCAAATTTTAGTATGTTATAGTTGACATTTAAATTAACTTTTTTCATGAAGAAAGACAAACCTAGTTCCTTCTAAATTAAGAGTAGTAAATTGCAAAAAACAGCCACAAGACTGTCCTAGTAACTAGAATATACATCCTTACACAGCAGGCTACTTTGACGCCCAAAACTCATTCATTAGCTCTAAAATTTACCTATGTTGTACTTTAAGATATGATGAACAACCTTTGTGTGGAAAACATATTGAAATTTGATCCACAACATTTTATAAAAACTCTGCAAACTTTAAAGGTCACCAATTCCAACCCTAAATAGCATACTAACTTCCATGAAACAAGACTTATAACTTGACACTCCTAGTCCATAAAATTTCGATTAAAATGTATGTTATAGATGAGGATGTTTAAAGCATTTTTCATGAAGGAAGATTTTGTAAATTTGCACCACATTCCAAACAACAAAATCGACAAATACCAAAGGTTTCGTACAATAAATTCTAGGGAAACCTACCTCAGCTCCTTAGTTCACACCTCATGCATATAACACATGCAAGCTAAAATTGTCACGACCCCAACTCCATTTCTAAGGTCGTGAGCAACAAGGGTTATTTTTGCAACGTCCCATGCTTGTCGCCTTCTCGATTCTTTTTAACTTGTTATCATGCACATGCGAAAACGTGAATAAACAACTCCCCAAATAAACAACAACTAGAAGACTGAGACCTACATCAAGCAAAATACACTAATTTATATTATAACAATACTTTTACAAGCCCTTTCTATATAAGCCCTCTTTTCTTTTTACATTAAAGTACAAATTTTTCCACATAGGTCAAGGGAAATTCTATCTCTTCTAGCGTGACTGCAACTCTCAAAACTGACATGAGACTTCCATACCTACAAGACTGAAAGATGATGGATGAGTTTTAGGAAAACTCAATAAGTAAAATTCATAGTTCTCCACTATAAAGCATCTCATCATCGAAGCCTAGCAAGTACAACACTCGCAAACAGTGTTGATGGTAGATCAATAACAAACTTGTTGCTACCTTCGACTACATGTAGATATCCATCATGACATGCTTCAATGCATACTTACCTTTGGCTTATCAATTAATATATCAACATATTATGCTTATGCATAACTAGCACTTATGCAAATTCATTGAGCATCATCCTAGCTCAACCAAGCCCTCTTGGCTCGACCAAGGCTTACAGCTTCTTGCTAGACTTCCTAGTTCGACTAGGGCATCTCGGCTTGACTGAGGCTTCTCGGCTTGACCGGTTCAAGACCTAAGCATCCTGGCTCAACTAGGACATCCCGACTCAATAAAGGCATCCCGTTTAATAAACGAGGCATTGTCGCCAGCGCTATGTGGTGACGAACGATTTTTTCTCTTTAAGTGCATGCATAAATGCATCATACAAGTCGATTATTATCTTTTCTCTTAGTTGACACATGTACCGCCCAAAGGCTCAAAAACGGTAACTTAAATCAATCATTTAGCACTAATCCCCGCACTAGACAAGGCTCGGAAATGGTATGCCTCAATATCGATCCAAGACCTCGAGGCTTGGGTACACCTCGCTTTAGTGACGATCTATGATATTCAGATTTCGCCGAACCTTGAATACATAGCGGTCCATGACGGATCAACGAGTTTGTCATCGACTATGTTGTTGGCACCATTTGCAGCCGTCGTTTCATCACCACTCTCATCATAACAAAACACCATGTTTCGTCACATTCTCACGATAGCTCATCATCTAAAATTTTCTCGTTTAATGCAGTTAACTACGAAAGAAACGTTGGCCCGAACTACCCCGCCAATCAACTGAGCTGAAGACTTGAGTTATGTGCGCCCCGCCACAGCCGTTCCTCTCTTCAAATGGATATGCGAGCGGCCACATCTTTAGCTTGCTCTATTTTTTCGGTTGGCCATGCAGCCACGCCGTGCATCTCCCATGCATACGTCCACTAGGTGGTCAATGAAAGGGGAACGATTGACCACCATGCAACCATCACAAGCTACCCCTCCGTCATGCAGAAATGAGGATCATCGGCTCCAAATTCGGCAGCTACACATTCTCCTCTATTGGCTCAACCAGCAGCAGCATTAGACCATGCATCTTCATGCAACAATTGAAGACTTTGACCACACTAATTGTAGCCACGTCTACCTCTCTTTCATGGACAGCAATTGAGGACTTGGACTCTCCAAGGGACACGCTCATTACATGAGAACTTTAGGTGGTAGCCAAGAAATGCAGCAAGCAGCCACGCCTCCTCCAACTGCCCTCTACTCATGCGGCCACAAGGATTTTCTCATTTGTTGACTCACAAAGTCAACAACCAGAGGAACCAAGAGGAAGCCATCTTCTTCTTCCTCTTTGCACTCAGCCCTTGCCTCAATACTAGCAGCAAACTCCACCCAAATTTCAGCACTGTTTCACTCACACCTTTCTACCGACCACCGCACCCATGCGTCACCGGCCTCCTCACCATCTCACAGCTCTCCACCAACCGCGTCTCCATTCAGCTATTGTGTCGTTATGCCGCCAGCCGCACCTACAACTCACAGTTTGCCTCACTGCCAACGCCACCGGACTTGAGGTAAGTCGATATCTACTAACCTATACAACAGGAACTCCATTGTTACTTGGTGAAATACGTCCCGTAAACTAACATTGGTTTAGGATACTCGCGTTAGTTTGTGAATTTGGAGGTCGCCAGATTAACCACGAGCTATGTGAAGGAAATTTAGTATTTTCTACAGTCAAATTCAAATTAGGGACCCATGCATGCATTGACTTTGGTATTTCAAAGCTTTAAGACTTTAATTACGAACTGCTTTAAAAATTTTAGGGTCGGGGCTAAGGTTATCGATCCACAAACATGATGATTTCAATATTACAAGAAATGTTTACAGCTTTTGATGAAAATTATCTTGTGGAAATTTGAAGTTTTGAGGCGTGAGGATGCTTTAAGTCCACACTTGTGAATTTCGAAAAATAATAGGAGGGAACGATGAAATTTGATTCGATCTATTTTGGTTTTTAAGCTCTTGATTTTATGAAAGATTTTGTTGTCATGGAGTTGGTGCATCCTTACGATTTCATTGCACGTTGACTTATACCATTGATTTGGGATTTCGGAATCAAAGCAATTTCCTTATATTGGTGACATGAAAAGTGTTTTGGCATTAAAATGTTGGATTGCTACACCATGATATGTGAGTAACGAATGCTGTCAGTCCACATTGACGACGATGCCCCGGGTGTCGGGTTGCTTGGAGGGTCAAGATGGCAATGCTTCCAGATGCATGGGGATAGTGATGAGCCCTGGAGGTTCCTCAGGAGTCAGGATGCCTGGAAGTGTAACGTAACACATTCAAGATGCTTGGGGACATGATGAGCTCCGAAGGTCCTCGTGATGCCAAGTAGGGTGCGAGATGCTTGGGGGTATAACACGCTTCAAATGCTTGGGGAATGAAATATGAAACCAAAGGTCCTCGTGATGCCAGGTGAGGTGCAAGATGCCTGGAGGATGGTACACGGTACCCCCTGGAAGATGGTGATAGTGAATTGAGATAAACTAAGTTTCTAAATTCACATTGTTTTCTGATATGTCGTCTTGTTATGAGATTCCTTTGAAATGATGCATATCCATTACTACAGTTTTGTACCTTGTTTTGGATTGCATGTAATCGCATGGTGATAGACTAACGTAGTGTAGTTTAGTAGAATTTTGACTGCTAAGTGGTTGTACTCACCCTTTGTGAGACTATCATATTTCAAAGACATAGATATGCCGTTGCAACTCGTGTCTTTAGTATGTTCTATGGCATCCCCATCAACCTTAGGTGGGACCAAATGGAGCATGCCGACCCTAACTTTCCGAGCA
Organism: Eucalyptus grandis; assembly: GCF_016545825.1. NCBI lineage: Eukaryota > Viridiplantae > Streptophyta > Magnoliopsida > Myrtales > Myrtaceae > Eucalyptus > Eucalyptus grandis. Next base: position 39,022,050 of record NC_052622.1, read on the forward strand.
TCACATTCATATGGATCACGGTGATCCTCACCATAGGCCCCGTGCTCATGGGGTTTATTGTCCTGTATGCCCGAGTCAACAGGCGTACGATGGGGCCATTACCACTTCCGGAGGATGATGATGACGGCTTGAGTGGGGTTGAGTAGGTGGAGGACTCGGGAGGATGCCAGCATTTTTGGATGCCAGCACGTGACACCCAGACAATAGTGTAGATAGATAGCTAGATGGTCGATCCAATTTTGGTTTAGCCAAAAATAGGAACTTTTTTGGCCTAAGTGTACCGACTGATATCGTTTGAAAGTTATAAATAAATAAAAGTGCCTTGTTTGTATATCGTGTGGGTCATTTTAAATTAAGATGGAGTTTCGATACCCACTTTTGCATTGAGATAAGCACAAGGACTAAGGGACGGCGTGGCGTACCCAAAGGGTCGAGGGTCGTCACCGGTCGGGACCTCACACGATCCCAAGCTTAATGGACCTTGGCTCCAACCCGACATGAAAATATATGTATCAAGAATGACCCTCAGCTCGCGGTTTCATTCAACACCAAGTACAAAGTCCCCGTGTCCATTGGGCTATATAAATCAACATGCTTGGTGCCTTACCAAGACCTCGTGGATTTAAGCAATCCCTGTACTGATCAAGGCATAAGATCGACACACCTTAATGTTAATTTAGGATCTTGCGGCCTTAGGCAATTCCCACACCAAGCAAGGCTTGGACATGGCATCCTATTTATGCCAAAACCAAAGCTTTATGGCTTGGGCAACTTTGTCTTGCGATGAAATCAATCCAAATGAACCTCGGCCTCATTCTGGACATGAACAACTCAAGCACACTTTCAAGCACAAACATGAGCAAAACCATATAAAAGCCACGGCTTGACGGGTGAGCACCTAATAAGACTCGACAATGGAGACTACCATCCTAAATGAGACATAAGGATCATACTTACTTGGGCAAACATCGAGAACTGGCTTAGATAACTTGATGGGGCGATGGTGTAAGGCCAAGAGAAAGGAGAAAAAGGAAAGAATGGTGTGTGAATGGCAAAAGGGTTCCAATGATAGAAATGAATGGGGCATTTATCTATTTATAGGCACCAACCTCATCATTACTCATCTAAGTAGTCCAATCACATTTTTTAGAGTGGCACGGCTATGGCATTGAGGTGGCAAGCTTAAGTTGCAAGGTGTCATGCCTATTTTAAAAGGTGGCACACCTAATGGCCAAATGCAATGATTGGAGTCTTACTTGTTTCATTCCTATTGGACCATTTATACAATGCTATCATGATTTGGCCTACTTGTCCTCTAAGGAAAATTGTGACATCTTGAATTTCAGGTTCTGTTTTCAATTGAATAAGTAAGACTTTTCATCGATGCACCTATAGTTCTTTTCCATGAGTTGGCCATTCACGGGATAATTACCCTATTAGGTAAAGCCGTTAAGGAATATAAACGCAATAGACTTGAAAATTTGACCAGGAATCGACTACTCGACTATGTTAATCTGCAAGGGTCATTATGACACCGTCAAAATCGATCAAAGACCGGAGATAGGTCAATTTGACAAAGGTATGTAATTAGTGTGTGGGTGATTCCATATAATTGCAAAATTTCTATCGAATGGCACTAAACCGATTTATTTGTCGTTTTGGTACCCTATATCCAGATTTGAAACCTCAAGATTTTCACAACAACCGAGAGTTGTCAATGTGTCAAAGATGTACATTGTGGCTTGAAAATAATCAACCACGAGTCATTGCACTAAAAATTTCTAAAAGCTACCTAGTAGATTAGGTCATGCTAAAATCGTGTCAAATTGAAATTAATCATGAATTTGAACTCGATTTCAGAAATTGAAAGTTCTGTCATGTCATGATTTATTTTAGGAATATTGACTCATCCTCCGAAGAAATTTCGGCGAGCTCGAGATTTTTATGGAAAATTAATTCAGACAATTTGGAAAAGAAAGGAAATTTGGTGGGGCTAAATTAAGTTGATGTTTGGCCTCCTTAGTGAGCTATTTAGTGAAGGAAAATTGTGGAAATTGTGTGGGCTTCCTCCTTAGCAAAATTAGACATCAAATTAGGGAATTTAGTGAAGAAATTGAAGCTCAATTGGTGAAATTCGGAGGTTGGTATGGGGGCTGCAACATTTGGCATCAAAACTTGTTACTTATGAGATTTTATGTGCAAGAAATAATTTGGGAACCAAGGGATAGGCATGGAGACTTTTGGGGGACCAAACATTAATTGTGTAGATAGTTTTGTTGACTTGCCCCCCCCCAAACCAAAGCTTCCTCCTCATGCCAAGCTGCTCCCTTCTTCTTCGCGAACCAACTTCCCCCGACCCTTTCAATTCTGTTTCTCTTTCATTTTTCCCTTCTGTTTTTGCTTTCTTTCTTTTTTTCTTTTTTTTTCCCTTGAAGCAACTCCTTCCTCCAAACCCCGCAACCCCACCAACCTATATTCTCCACCGAATATGCTACTCCTCTTTCATGATGCCATGAAGACTCCAGCGACGCCCCCTCTCCTTCGTTCGCATCTCCCTCCACCGACTCACTCCATTTCGCTGCCACCATATGCAAGAAACCCCCCAGGTGAGTCAACTCCTTTGATGGTCCTCACGTGGCCACACGTCCAGAACCGTGATCGCGCAACCAGCAACCGTGTTCCCGCAAGCTACCACCGCGTACTGCAACTTCGATCAGCCAAGCCAAGCCGCGACCAGCAAGCCCCTTCCAGACTAGCAGCAACCGTAAGCCTTGCAAGGTCTTTTTGGCCTTAGTTTGGTCTTCCTTGGCGTCGCCTTAGGCCCAAGTTTCGGCCACTGTTGCGCCGCCATCGCGGTGAATCGATTTTTTTGTGCTAAACTAGTGAGTTTATATACTAAATTCTCATTAGGGTGTTAATGACGTTTAAGAGGTGTTTAGATTAAATTAAGATTAGATTAGTGTAGTTATTAGTTTGTTTACTTAATTAGGTTAGTTAGATTAGTGATTTGGGTGGTTAGAAATTGTAATTAGTTAGTTTATTGTGTGGCCTTGTAGTTAGAATGGTTAGGATACTTTAATTAGTTCAATAGGTAGTTAGATTAGCAATATTTAGCCTAAGTTTGTATTTTTGAATTAATATGTATTTATTTAATTTATTTTGAAAATTATTTAATTATTTAATATTTTCCAGAAATTAGACCGGGATAGCCGGTGACCAAAATTTCATACTGATTGCAATGGTGTAGTTAATTTCTACAATTGAGTGTTAAATTGTGTAAATTAAGTGATGATTGTAATTTTGAGTGTTTATTTCAAATTTTGGAAATTTTGGTAATTATTCAAAAATTACCGGGTGTTGGGTTTAGACACTGAAAATTGTTTTAAATACTATATCAAATAATGGGATTTGAAAAGGAAGGGTATCAGTTTTTCTGGTTCAAATTAACTGTGTACCCACACACGATTACTTTTACCGTGTATTTTTAATACGAAAAAAATAGGCCAAGTTCACTATTTTAATTGAGGTATTTAAGTGCAATACACGGTGTCCTAGGCCGAGATTGAATGATCGTGTGTTGATTAAGAGAACCCATCCCAAGCTGTTGAGCTAGACGTGCCCCTATATGGGATGCCCTACTAAAGGATGCCAGTCGCAATAGATTCCGGACTGAAGCTCCTTTATGGAATGCCATTGATGTAGTGACATTGCCGTGCTCGATGGGGCGAGACGATGCTTGGCTATGCTAGTAGACCACTAAACTTCGAGTAGGCCGTGCCTGTGTGTGGCTGAGATTAACAATTGAAACGCATTCCAAGTGAGATTGATGCGCCAGATTATGGGACAAAATTGTGTAGCATGGAATGGAATGTGTCATAACGATTTGGCCTTATAACTAAGACCCATTGTGTTGTTGAGATGAAAGTGTTGGCGTTCTAATTATTTGAGCATGAATATTGTTATGTCTGTGTTATGAACTGTGCTAACATGCAGGAATAATCAGTCAAGGTAAGTCTTCGTGATTGTGAAGTTAAGTGGTTAGAACGCCCATAGACGTATTACTCTCCTAATTGAGGTTTAGAGCGTAAACATGTTGAGATTTATATCTCACCATTTCGTGGGCTTTAACTTTTCAGGGTCGTAGGATGGAAGACATAGAGTCGAGCTGAAGGGATTTGAAGTGCAGATCAGTTAGGATAGCTTCTTTTCGAGAACTTGTCTTTTGTAGGCTTTTGGTTGTTGACTTCTGTTTATGACTTAGTGTGTATATAAAAGCGTGTTTTGGTTCTGAATCTGTTTTCCTATTTTTCTAACCCATGCTATTTGTTGGCAGGGGTGTTTAATTCGCTTTTGCATTTGTAATAAAATGAATGGATTGACAGACGTGTCTTGGGACGTCGCAAATTTCATCGACTACAAAGGGATGGGCACGCGCTCAAGGATCGGGGCGTGACAAAAATCTTATGATAATGATAACCATATCTTTCATGAACACCTAAACTAATGACCCACCATTCTCATTAAATGCTTATATTTAGTTAATCATGGGGTTTTGATATTTAGCACATGCTTAAATTGAAGAACTTGCTTCATAAATTTTGGCTTTTTAGAATATTCCACCAAGTTCTATTCTTATCGGTCCACTTAAGCCCTTGAGTCATTTGCTTCTTCCCCAAGGAAAATCTTAAGCCATCATTACCAAATTTTCAAGGGACACCTAAGCTTATGAGGTGGAGATCTAATGACCTAGTGTCATTAATTGAAGCCTTATTTGTCTCCATTTCATTGGACCACAAGAGCACTTTGATCATTATTAAGGAACAAGTTATTATGCATACGAGGCACTCTAAAAGATAGGGTGGCTTTAAGGCTCCCATGTGTCCTATTTTTATTGGGACATTTGGCTTAGATACTTTGCTTAATTCCCAAGGTAAATCATTGGTAATTATGACCATATCTAGAAAAATCTAGGTGGAATGATAAGTCAACCACCTTCATGAAGAAGCTAAGGTGTTCTAGAGAATTCAATTTTGTCTTTTTCTTCATCAAAAATGTGGTCTAGAGAATTCTCTCATCTCAGTTGGTTCCAAAGCCGGAAAATGGATCATTAAGTACACCTCAAAAAACTGAATCATGTATACCTGAGGTTTGGCCATCACGTCCCATGCTCGCACAAACCGTTTCTTTGGACGATCGATTGGCCTAAAAGGTTGGTCCATTAGCCATTCGACCGGTCAAGGTCAATCCTAAGGGTATCCATGGCCTAGTACTAAGTTAAGGCATTCATGGACTTTAGAATTAGTGACGGAATAGTTGGGTCAATCCCTGAACTCATTCTGGTTGACACTCGATCCATTTGTATGGCTCATGGTCGGTGCATTACTAATCCATGATTTGACATCACCAATTCAAGATTCCTTTCTAATCACTAAGAATTAAATAGATAATGATGTATTTTTTATAAGAAGGCAATCACATTTGATCAAGTCGGATCATCCGTGTATCGATGCATAGCCAGACAGAATCACCCGCGGCCAAGCATTATAACCGATTGGATCAACCCACGACCATCCGCCGATCCAAATCATCCCGTGATCAATCCTTGTGATCAGTCATCTTATGAGCTGGTGATCCTACCCATAAGTATGATCGATAGAAAATCCACGGCTGACACCTTGACCAGTTCGTGATCGGTCGATCGGTCAGTCGGTCGAACCATGACCGATCCGTGATTCCTTACCGACAAACTGGTCAATCCATGGCCAATGGTCCATGGTCGATCCATTCAGGACCTTATGGCCAATCCTTATGGGGTCAGAATCAAGGGTGTTACAAAAATTATCCACGAAACTTACACATATGGTTGAGAATCCGCTAAACCAAACCAATCTGTCTTCAAGCACCGAGATGACATCGAAGTTATTACCAAGTTTCTCCTATGTTGAAAAGGGAAAAGGCAATGATGATGAGGCTAGGTTCTAAGGTGTAGGGAGATAGAAATCAAAGGGTCTCTCATCCCTTCTTGCATGGGGAAGCCAAATGGGATTTTGTCCCATTTGCATGCAAGATCCGAGTTCTGTCTTTCTTACTTGACTTATGTGCCTTAGAGAAATTTGGTTTGAGTGAATAGGGTTTATTCCCTATTTTACCCCCTAAATGTTCAATCACCATGAGAGGTTAAGGCACCAAAGTTTTTTTTTTTTTTTTTTTTTTTAATTTTAGGTCAGAATGCTAAGGCACCTAAGTTAAGCTACTTTATTTTGGGGGTTTTCACTAATGTCATAAGCTAAAGCTTAGTAATAATGCTCATATGCCCACACAATTCAACCATTAAAAGAAATAATCTAAGCTAACTAGATATCCTCATATCTATTTCTAGCTTTTTAAGATTGTAGGTCCACTAATAGCTCTATACGTCACATGAAAATGACGATACTATTCAGACTATAAAAAATCGATGTCGAACACCTAACACCACTTGAATTTACACAAAACCTAAATTGACAAGATTTGGACATTTCCAACCAAATCAAGACTTTTATATATGTCCAGCCCATCGGGTCCAATTCATGGCCCAACACCAACTATGCCAGCCTAATTGGTGGCCTAAACCCATCCCTCACGCACAACACAAACAAAACTCACTCGGTCCGATTCTAATTTCCTTCGAAAGGTAATAGTTTACTCATAAATTCTAAAATCCGAAATTTTAGGATGTCACATGCACTCTAAAACTATTTTAAAGTATTAATTTGGCTGTAATGTTTGAACTTGCTTTAGACTTTGAATGTGGACATAAGTTCTAAAACCATTTCAAAGCATTAATTTAGACACTAATTCTATAACCATTACAAAACTTTATTCTATGTATTAACTTTGTAATTACAAAACTTTAATTTGATCATTACTTCTGAAATCATTTTAGATCATTAATGTGGTCATTAAATCTAAAACCGTTTCAACAATTTAAATTAGCCCTTAAGTTGGGAATCGTTTCATATCTTTAATTTGTTATTTATTTTGAACTCACTTCAAATCATTAATACGATTATTGGTCTAAACATACTTTAGATCATTAATTCAATCATTGCATTTCATTTCTTTTGATTCAATCGTAAAGTCTAAACTTGCTCCAAACCTTTGATTTGGCTGTAAAGTTTGAAACCCCTTTCAAATATTTTATTTTTAGCCCAACTCAATCTAATTGCCTCAATTGCAAACAAATTTGCAATATTGTCTCTCTTGTTTTAAATGTCATTTTGAATTGGTTATGGTATGTGATATCCCTAGATTTATTATTGAGCTAGCAATAGGATTAAGAGAACTAATTGCCTTAGTTAGTCTCTAGTTCCTATAATGCGAACATTTCAAGAACATAATAAACCTATCAGTTTTGGCGATCATATAATTTAATCCTTCCGTCTCTATATGTCCTAATCAAACAAAGACTGTGGAATTGTTTGTCAAGCCATCAATTCAATCATATGCCCAAATTTAACTAACATATATTTTCACAAGACATGAAATAATCATTCTCAATTACAAACCCAGTCGAAGATTTCAATATAATGTCACGATTAGATTGCATAAGACATCAATCTTCTATGTTGTATATTTAGGTATATAACAGGAAGACATATTCCATATTGCATGTGCATGTACCTTCATATGTGAATAAACTATAACCATCAAGTACAAAGACGATTCAACGAAACGTCAATATGCGCACTTATAAACTACAGCCATTCAACATACAAGTCAGTTTCATGTCTTAGGTCTAAGGATTTTATACAAGACCAAAGTATGAAGATTAGTTATTAACCCTGCTTAGAACTTTCATATTGCTAATTGTTCTATGTATGTCATGTTTAGTGAACTTGTTCAAGTCAAGCACCTATGTTCTAGCTTAAGTATCTCAATATCCAGTGACTTATGACTCATTATTCCCTGAGATACCTAATACTCAATGGTGAAGCTTTGACCCATCAGTCTTAATAGGAACATTAATATCCTCTCGCTAGTAGTGTAATGGCTAGTTTTGGGATTTAAAGAGATGATCCAACGACCGAGAACTATTTAAAGATTTAGTTTAACTGTAAACTCGTCACACATATTCTTTGTTGAAAAAATATCTCCAAATGATTTTGATAATGCCCAAGCTATCTTCAGTATAATGTTCACTATAGTATATGCAATGGTTGTAACAAAAGACCAAGTAAGATCCATGGTGCGATTAAGTGGATAGAAGAATGACAATACGTCTCGATACAGATTTTCCATAAATAGTACCAATAGACCTAAAAAATCAACTGATGTCGATATCTATGTTGATGTTGCACATATCGAGTCATTGGTGCTATGGCAACAACGTACATTTTGTTAATGTTTGTTAATTTAGTAATACAGCTATTATGGCTGTGGATTCGCACAGTAGTAAAATTCAGGTGGATATAGTAATCAAATAGTTAGGTAGTCTGATAGGTCTGTCAAAGACTGCAACAAAGAGACAGTAGCCGATATTATTTTTAGAGTGCAAATATCTAAGAAAAGGATTGTATGAGTAGTTCTATCTTTAGACAATACATCAACAATCACTCTAACGATTCTTTGTTTCTTCAATCCACCTCCAATGGATAGATTGAAGATGGTTATAAAGGAGAAGATAATAGATGCCAAATGTTAGAGAGAGAACGACATATATCAAGATTTGAAAAATAGTTTCACATTGTTTTTAGTGATAAGCTCTCTTTCGATTGTTTCATTGAGTATTGTATTTGTGTTGTTGGAGTGATTGTGCTCTAGATTAAGAGTACAAGAGTAAAAGCAATAGTTATGTTTTGATAATGTGATCTATCTTGTAATAAGATTAGTGCTTGTCAATTGTAACTTTTTGAGTAGATTACTACTAGAATCTAGTCCGACTTATGGCTATTAGTTTGAAGAGTGGATAGATGTAGGCTTAGGGATAATGACGGACAATTTAGGCATGCTATATGTCATTTCAAAACTTGAAATGTCCTTTACAAATGTCTAGAATGCATTGAAGGCAATTGAACATGTTAATACTCATGATCAAAGATATTTCCATTTAGAGGTCTAATCTGCAGTAACCACATCAACAATGTCCTGAACAAATCATGATTTATCTTCTTTAAATGACATAAAAAAAATATACAATTTTTTGTGCTATTAGGTCTAGATGCAAGGTTTAAGTTTCATGAAACATCTTAACCCAATTTGGTTCGCAAAATATCATACAAAATTTGCAAAACAGGTCAAACCAATCCTACTGCCCAAAATTGCATAGTTAAAATCTATCTTTGATCATGAGATTAACCAAGCAAACGATGGCCAATTGGTGCGGTCTATACATTGTTAAAAACTTATGAGACGCACTACAACTGTTGTGAAGGACTCGAGACCAATCGAATGCATTTACTGACTCATTTTAAGGCAAACATCAATCAAGTCACAAACAGGACAAAGCACCCTAAGGACGATTTATCAGAGATTTCTTTGGCTAAATCAACTCCAAAAAAAATCTGAAAAAAATATATGTTGTAGCCAAGGACATTTCAAACAACTTTCATGAGACACCAACCTCTAAATCTAAGCACAAAATTTAGCAAAAAATCAACAAACACGTAAAATGCTCAAAATTCCAAATCATCATATAATCTAACTCAATTTCCATAACATATAAATGAACTTTGGAAGTGGATTTCAGGTATCAAACGACATTCCTTCGAAGTATCAAAATGAAGCTTATTGAACTTAGATTAAAAGTCTCGAGCACCTCAACTCAAGATTTTGAGGTTTAAGACCTCAAATCTACTATAACAGAAACTCAGTCTATGAAACCTACAAATTTTCTAGAAAAAACACATGAACATAAATTATCAATATAATTGAAATTTCTGCTATTCTCACCTTATAACATGAAGTACTAACTCATTTCGACATGTAATTGGTGCTCTCTATCTATTTGAGAATATTGTATGGCTAAGGTTTATTGATTTTGAATTCAATTTTCACAGTTGCCAACTTATTTCGTATGCAAGTGTATAGCTTGAACAATCTAAGAAAAAAATGACTATTGAAGAGGAAAGTAGGAAGTGTAAATATTTTGATATAAAAATATTAGATGAAAAAATTAATCATTCAATCAATAAAGTACTTTAACCAAAAAATTAATCTATAAAGTAAATTAAATTAATTATATATTCTTGAGAAATTAAGCATAAACAAATTATTTCGGTAATTATAAATCTTCAAACTGAAAGTTTAGATCTATCTCATAACAACGTGGAGAGTAAGAAACTTTTCGGTCAAACATTTTGGGTACTTTCGCCACGAAAAAGAAACACGTGGTCAAAGTCAACCCAAAATGACCAAAAGATTTTCATGGCAAAGGGTCAGATATTACCCCACCAAAACTAATATTTCTTAATAATTTAGTTGATGACATATTACTTACATAAAAAAGCCACAAAGAACCCCAAATTTTACCCACTTGACATACATCAAAGTTCCTTTTTGGGATAATAACATAAATAATTCTTGAACTTTGCTCAACATATAATGTGGTTCCTAAATTTTAGCTTAATATTCAGTATAGTCCCTGAAATTTTAATGAATTATGTATGGTCCATAAACTTTTGCTACATGTTCAATATACTCCTTGAATTATATAAAAATGTTCGATATAGTTTTTCCATTAATTTAAGATCAAGGACAACATTGCACATTTTCATATAGTTAAACATATACAAAACTAAAAATTTAGGGACTAAATTTGAACATTAATCTCCGTTCGTTTCACGGAAAATATCATGTTTCCAGGAAAACATTTTCTGGAAGTCATTTTCCAGGAAAATGACTCTATTTTCCGATGTTCGGCCAACATCTAAAATTTGAGTGGAAAATATTTTCCTTGTTCGTTAGCTCAAACATTTTCCTGGAAAAATTATCAAAAATTAAATTTTATATATTTTTAAATGATTTATATTTTTAAAATATAAATTTTTATTATTTATTATTTCTTTTTTTTTCCTTCCTCCTTCCGTCTCCTTCTTCCTCCCGATTCCTCCCGGCGGCGTCGTCCGCCGTGGCCTCCTTCCTCCTCCTTCCGCCGCCGCCACCTCCTTCCTCCCGGCGGCTTCCGCCGCCGCCACCTCCTTCCTCCCGGCGGCTTCGCCGCCGCCCACCTCCTTCCTCCCGGCCGACCAAGACCCGGTGGCCGGATCGGCGAGCTCGGGTGAGATCGAGCTCGGCCGATCTCACCCGAGCTTGTCGGATCGCGCGAGCTCGAGCTCGCCCGGATCGGGAGCCCGAGCTCTCGCCGTTAGATCCGGCGAGCCGCGAGCTCCGCCGCCAGATCTGACGAGCTCATGGCTCGCGGCCGCACGACGAGCGGCCGGCCTGGACGGCGGGCTCCCCGCGAGCCTCCCGGCGCCTCCGCGGTGCTCCCTCTTGAGCCGGATCCTCCCGAGCGGCTTCGAGCCGCCGGGGAAGCGGAGCGCGGCGGTGGCTTCCCGGTGGAGCAGGCGGGCAGGAGAGGAGGAGCGGCGGGGGGGCGGCGGGCGATCCGGAAGGACGTCGTCGAAGCCTCCTGCGGGGAGAGCAAGAAAAGAGAGAGAGAGAGAGAACGAGAACATGAAGGGAGGAAAGAGCGGCGGGAGCACCCAGGCTCGTGTGAGAGCTGCGGAAAATGTTTTCCTCTTTTCAAAAAGGAAAACATTTTCCGCTCATTCAAGAAGGAATTTTCTGTTGACCGGAAAATATTTTCCGTTGACCGTGTGTTTTCCGCCATCCGAACACCGGAAATTTCGGAAAATATTTTCCGGAAGTTATTTTCAGCGAAACGAACGGAGCCTAAGTTAAAGATCATGGAATCACATTGCGCATTGGGCCAAAGTTCAATAACCATTTGTAAAAAAACCTCCAAAATTATACCCACTATGACACTTTTACCCTAAACATTTTTTTGTGACATAAAAACACCGAACTTGTAGCTATGTGACACAATTATCATTCATCAATATTCACCAGAAATGATTTTTCAATCAAAAGTATATCATTTTTATTTCACTTAAGCTATGGGGGCATCATGGCTACAATGTTTGCTTTCTAGCATCGATGAAGGCAGATTTTTAATGGGAAGTATTAACAGAATTTTGATAGTAAGTAAATGTGTCATAAAGGTACAAGTTTATGATTTTTTGGTACATAGAAAAAAATATAAATAAATGTATCACGATGGGTATAGTTTAGGCCTTTTTGTGGGTTTTTCCCTATTAATCAATGTCATGACTGTGTAGTCAACTATGTTTTTAGAATAATATTTTATTAAATTATTTATAACTTTTAATCTAAATTTTTGTATTAAACATATTAAGATTAATGCTTCCCTCTACTTTCACGGTTTTTTTTTCGTCACCGTAAAATTTACCAAATTAACATATTTGTTCTATTCTGTTTTGCCGTACCAAAAATAGTATTGGTGAAACTTAATTGGCTAGCTAATTGATGTCGCTTATTCCAGACCTTAAAATTTACATTGACATTTTTCGGATGGTTTGGGCTGATACATAATCAATTTCGTGAGGACAAAACCATAGTATACGTGGTGAGTGTTTAGGTAAGGGAAGGCGAAAACGTAAAGATTTACATTGTGATTGTTAGTTAATGAATTAGATAAGTATCCGAAACGAGAATGATGAAGAAGAAGAAGCGGATTGAGGGAGAAAATAACACGGGCTGAAAAGCAAGGTGAGGCTCTGCCTGGCAACCACATGGAGTTGGTTTGTTGCCCAGATATTTGTGAGCGTTTCCCTGCTTTTCTTGTGAGCTTGGTTATGAATATATGCATTTGCAAAAGGACTAATTAGCATGTGATTTAATGGAAAAATGTATATTGGTCCAGAAAACCATGATTGGAGGAGTGTGGGAGGAGAAAAATATATTTCGTGTGAGCGATGCACCACGTGAAAAGGACATGCTAATAAATGAAAAGTAGGATATATACACATGATGCCAAGTAGATTAGATTTATCACATGTGAACAATGGTAATTAGTTGTGTACATCATGTCATCATGTCCGTCACTTGAATTTCTTTCTCGTGAGATAAGATTGGAGAATATTTTAGATGTTCACAGCTCTATGAGGACAACCATTTGCGAAAAAGAATGTTGGTGAAAAAGGATAAAATGGTAAATAATAAAATCAACGTCACATAAACCCTATACTTTTATAGAGTGTTTTAGATTCAGAGTAAATGTATATTTATAGTTTACACAATAGTTTATCTGTTTCAAGAATATAGATATTAGAGAGATTTTCCTCACATTACATTCTAATACTAGAGTTGATATTTTAGGATTTGGGTTTCACAACAAACCTTAGTTCGTTTTGCTCTGGGTAAAATTCACGTTTTGCTCTGTACATTATCTTAATATAGTTGATTTTTTATACGTTCTTTTGCACAGTTTCCATGATTTTAGGTTCGCAATGCTATCTCACCGAAAATTCAGACTTAAAATAGGATGTTGATTATGATTACCTGTTTAAACTCATCAATAAAAGGAAAAAAAGAAGAGAAAAACACGAAAAACCATCATTACTTGTCTCAATAATACCACTTTACCTTCGCTTTTGACTATATACATCCTTTTCCAGATGAGCCTATTATCCTAAACACCCTCAACTTTAGATCTTATCCCAATTATACTCTAAATTTTTTTCATCTCATAAAAAAACTCTTAAATTTTGGTCCAATCCCAATTCTATCCTAAACTTTTTTTTTCTTTTTGTCTCATAAAGAACCACCAATTTTTGCTTGAGTCTCATATTTACCTTAGTGGACACTACGTCCAAAATTGCCCTTGGTGATGTGACATTTTCACGTCATTGCTCTAGTTTTCCTCGACTTTCAGATCCAATAAAATGTCTTTTGGAGATGAATTTCCACGTCAACTCACACGACATTTTCTTAGATCTGAAATTTGGGTTAAAACTAGAGCAATTAGGGCTAGTTTTCTTCAATTGCTCTTATTGTTAATTCTTCCATCTTACTTGAGGATCTTCAATTTTGCGCTTAGTATTCAACCTATTGTGTTCAAGAGTCTTCCATCTCTTGTGGTTGGAAATCTCACGCTTAGGTTGCTCAAATAGCTCGCACTCATGAGTTTTTTTTTTCTTTATCTCTATTGTCAAGAGAAATTTTGAATGAAGGGTTAATAGGGATAGATTTGGAACTCAATTAAAAGTCGATGTTTTTATGAGACAAAAAAAAATTTAAGTAAATTGGGATTGAATCTAAAGTAGAGGGTTTTCTTATTGGATAAATTAAAATTTAGGGTAGAATTAAGACAAAAATCAAATTTGAGGGTTTTTTTATGTGATAAAAGAATTAGGGTAGAATGGAGATTAAAACTAAAGTTTGGGGTTTTTAGGGTATTAAGCCTTCCCATTAACATCATTAATGTTACAAAATCAGTCATTTTTCTTTCCCAAATGCCCCTACCAAAATTGTTATGTTGCTTAAACAACGAAAATTACAAATCAACCCAAACCCTAAATGGGCAACCAGTTGCAGTACCCTCGCCATCACCTATCGTTTTGAGGTTCATCCTCAATTCCTCCATCTCGTAACCCTTCTCTCTCTCTCTCCAACAATTTCATGCCACAGCACCGACAAAGTTAATGGTGAGGATACTAGCAATCATTGATGGCCTTAGATCAAGGTTGAGAGCCCCGCTGAGGCTATGGAGGGTTGACCATGGCTATTTGGACCCAAGATCAAGATCAAGGGCGTGGCAAGGCCATGGACTACCTCAGAGAGAGAGAGAGAGAGAGCTGAGAGAGATAGAGAGTTAAAGGCAATGCCGAGAAGATAGTGACCGGGGGTGGTGGGGTGACTGCGAAGGCCATGGACGGTTATGGATGGACCGAGGTTAAGGTGTGCAAAGATAGGGCAATATAGTCTTTTTATTTGTTGGGCTTTATCATAGGATGCCAAGTAATGGTCTCGGAAAATAAAAAAAATAAAAATGAAGTGATTTTAATGTGAAAGTGAGGATGACAATTGATTCGGGAAAATGTTTTCTGAGTATTGCGAATCTTATGCATTAGTGTTTGCCAAATAAAAAATGCACAACAAACTTGCGAGAGCTTATTTCAGTCCTACGGCTTAAGAGAATTCCGAGCAGGGACAATGACCTCAACTCTCTCTTGCTTCCATCAAAAAGGAACTAAATCAAGGTTCCAAACCAACCTTCGTCTCAAAATGCAAATATTTTCTTACCAGAGTACCCCACAAAATACAGCTGGATCTCCTCGAAGGGCAAAATCGGCAAACTGTGGCTCACCCTTTTGTCAGAAGCCACAGAGCCAGGCTACCCAATTAGCCAATAATGACCTCCCATTTCAGAGAGTAAGAAGTGGGAAATAAAAGGAGGGACCAAAAGCTTTTGCTTCAGCCCCTCCACCACCAGGATGCACATATCGCAACAAGACAACACCCCCCAGCGGGAAGCCGAAAAGAAAAAAGAAAAAGAAAATAAGTAAATGGCAATCTAGTAATTATGAGCAAAGGCATCATCAGAGAGTCATTGACCGGTCGCCTTTGACCAGTCCTTTTTGGAAGTGCCATACCTGTTTTTCAGAGTACTTGTCAGTGCTGCCCAGTAGCAAAAATTTCTCATATTTGTGCCTCATAAATGATAGATAAGCCGACCCCTGGCCACGCCCCAATGCAGCGCGTGCGGTGCAAAATCTCCTCGCTCCTTTCTTTCAAAACAAACCCCCTCTCTTTCTTTCCGTCTCTCGTTTTCCTCATCAGGTGTGGCATTGAAAGGAAGTAGGAACTCTAAACCGATTTCTTGCTGCAAAACTTGCAATGTAGCACACGGCATATATGAAAATTACTAATATTGCAATCCCTCCAGTTGCCACTCGCTTAGGAAAAAATTTCTGCACTAATAAAACATCATAGGATGAATTCTCATTCGTGCCAGTTCGTTCATATTAGGAAAACAAAAATGTTTACATATGAAACCAGACTAATAGCCATCAATAATGAAATGGAGTGATGGGATCATCGTCATCGTCGTCGTCGTCGTCGTCGTCATCATCATCAATCGAGGATGATCATCCAACATTTTGTGATTTTTTGTACAGAACCGGATTTGAATGCGGGCTGCCTCATGAGGAGGATTGATTCTTACTACTGGAAGCTAGAGCGTGGATGGAATTGGCGAGCTTGTCGATGGCGCTCACAAGGCCATCGATGCCTTGTCGGTTGATCTCCGTCTTGGACTCCTCAAGCTTGAGCCTCCTCTCGTGGAGGCCTACCAGGTCTCTGTGCCGTCGCTCTTCTCGCTCGTCGCAGGCCTGGAGCGCTTCCGCTATGATGGAGGCGCTCCTTGAGATCGCGGTCCCCACGTCACCCGGCTCGTGGCGATCCTCGCTCGCTGCTCCACCACGATCTCCGCCTCTCCTCCGCCTCTTAGCCGGCGTGTCTGAATGCTCGCTCGGTTCGGATTCTGCGCAATTTTGAAGGGAAGAAAATTACGGTTGATAAGAGTTTGATTATATTTACAGAGTGGTACCTGGTGATGGAAATGGCTGAGAAGCGGCAGCGGAAGGCAGCTGAGGCGGAGCCTCCGGCGTCTGAGAAGGAGGAGGTAATGCCGGCACGATGGGGCCCGGCAATACATGCTGCTGCGGAGGCAACGGAGGCTGAATGGGCGTTTCCACCACATAACCAGTGCTAACGATGACGTCGGGATTCGGGTGGCCGATAGAATAGGCGGTGATGGAGGCGGAAGCAGCGGCAGTGGCCCTCTGAGATCCTCCTGCTCCTCCTGCTCCTCCTGCTCCTCCTCCTCCTCCTCCTGCTCTCCTCTCCACCACATCCACCAAGGCCTCGTATATCTGCGGCATCATGTTGGTGGGCAGGTTCCTCTCCTTCCTCTCGCTCTTCTCGATCTTCCAATACGAGGCCACTTCCTCCTCCTCGCCAGTCCTCCGCCTCTCGTATTCCCTCACCTTCTTGTAGTCCCTCATTAGGTTGTCCCACTTATCGTTGCACTGGTTCTGGCTCCTGCAGCACCCCCTCCTCCAGCAGTAGTCCTCCACCCACTTCCACCTCGGCTCCGAGGGCTTGGCCCCGCCTCTTCCGGCCCCTCCCCCTACTCCTTCGCCGCTCTCCTCGCTCCGCTTTGTCCGCCTCTCGTCGTCCATCTTCTTCGCCTCAATCAGTATCATGGTCTCGTTCACATTCCAGTTCCCTTTCCTGTAGTCCCTCATCATCGCGTTGTTGCCACCACCACCACTTTGATCGGCCATTTCACCATGCCAGTGCAACTTTTGGGGAGAGAAAGAGAGAGAGAGAGAGAGAGATTATATGTGCCTGCCCAACAAGTGTTACATCTACATGAGTGCGATGTTGCTTCCCTTTTGGAGGGCTCTGAATTGATGTGTGGGGGTGTGTTGAAACCGGTCAAATCTTCTGGTGAGAGTGAGACCAGTGCTAATTTGGGCAAGGAGAGATTGGTGTAACGGGGTCTTCCTCAGTCAACAACAGGATCAGGATTTGTAGTAGAGTCAGGAGTGGAGTGGAGTGGAGTGGAAGGTGGGGCTGTATGTGCTTAGTGCATGCCATTCCAACGGAGCATTGAGATAAAAGTCCGCTTCCTTTGAGGCACTTTCATTTATGCTCCCTTTATTTCACACGATGAAACTTATTTTCAAGAAAAATAATTTTATTTTCCTATATTTTGCTGTGATTCTACAAATAATATGGAAATCATTTTCTCACATTAGTTACCAGAAATTTATGAAAACGTATTTGATGAAAAAAATCCCGAGTACCTTAGGTCTAGGTTTTGAGAGCCAAGGACTTAATCTTAGGTGTATGGATCTTGGGCACGGTCTTGAGGTACTCAAGGTTGGTCGCTAAAGTCCAAGACTACCACCATTAACCTCATCTCAGCCATCGATTTCGAGCCCAGCTACCAAGGGCGTGCATGGTTGCATTTTTATTTTTTGTTCATGAACAAATTTTCTGTTTTTTTGTTCCCAGGAGCAAAAATGCAAGTAAACGCATTTGTTTGCGTTTTGTTCCAAATCTGTTTTTTTGTTTCGAGAACAAAATTGGAACAAGAAACAAAAAAAAAAAAAACTCGTTTCTTGTTTCGAAACAATTTTTAAGAACAAATTTTCTCTCCTTTCTTTTCTTCTCTTTTTTTTTCTTCTTCTTTTCTTCTTCTTTTTTTTCTTTGGTGGTCGACGACCTCGGCCATGGCCGGCTACCTACCGTTGAGGGTCGGCGACCTCACCGGAGCGTCGCCGGCCCCCGGCGAGGCTCGGTCACCGCCAAGCAACGCCGGCCTAGCAGTGGCCTGGCGACACTGAGCCTCGCTGGTGGCTGGGCGAGCTCGCCCAGATTCGGCGAGGCCGAGCTTGCCCAGCCACTGGTTGCCTTACCGATGGTGGGCGAGCTTGGCCTCGCCCGGATCCGGTGAGGCTCAGCCTCGTCAAGGGCCGGCGAGCCTCATCGTGGGCCGGGCGAGGCCGCCAACCCTCGTTGGCCGGTTGCCGACTATGGTTGAGGCCGGCGACCAACCAAAAGAAGAAAGAAAGAAAAAAAGGAAAAAAATTAAAAGAAATAAGAAAAGAACACAAATTTATTAAATATGTTTCTATTCTTTTTTTATTCCTGGAACAAGTTTACCAAACACGTTTTTTTTGGTAAAAAGTATTCCAGGAATGAAATAGTTTTTATTTATGTTCTTTGAAACACTTTTTAACGAAACACAAACAAATGTGCCCCAAGATTCAGGCACAAATGTAAGGTTTTAGTCACATGCTGGAAAATGATTTTTATTTTCCAAAAGAATAAATTATTTTCTGAAATTTGCGTATAGATTTTTCATTGACTATAATAAAACTTTCCACAGCTCATTTTTTCTTAAGTGATGCAAAAATAGGAAAACGAAGAGAATAATTCCTGATAATAAATTTTTCACGAAACAAAAAAAACTTTTAGTGACGTAAAGCTTTCTTAATTGGAAAACTCTTCACCTCACTCGGTGAATATGAGCACATTCTCCTCATACCAATGAGGTATAAAGGATGGTTTGCCACTTAAGGGATTGCGTTTCTTTTCTCTCACATTGGAAATTTTCCAATCATTGATTTGGCCTCACCTTTCAAGTGAAGATGGATCAAGTACATGGACTACTTGCCAGCTTATGTTCTAAATAAGAAATGGACTCAACCAAAATAAAACTGCCTACACTCCTACAAAGGTTTAACAACACATCTCGTCCGTGAAAATGTAGTCAATGGAATTGAGGATGCATTTGGGATCTGCTTTGGGAAGGGACTTTGAGTGTCCAAAACCCATTTGGGCATATATTAAGTGTTTGGTAAAAATTTTGAAACCCACATTAAGAAAATGTTAGCCTTTGAAAGGCTAAAGGCCTAAGGTAGGTCTAAGTTGCCTTGGGCTTTTAGTATTTTCGGAAGACCCAACAGTTACTGTTCATCTTCTTCTCCATTAGCGTGGTGTGGTTGTGTGCAATTGGTCGGTGGCGGGCCAGAGAGAGGCCGGTGAGGTCATGGCTACCTTGTGTGACCATCATTGGCCAATTGCGTGATCGCCTATGAGTTGAGTCCTCATGAAGGGCCGCTTGAGGTCGCGCAACCAAGCGGCCCTTGCCGAGGTCACGTGACCTTAAGCGCAACCCAAATATGGGCCGTGGTGAGGTCGGTGACCTCCATGAAGGGCCATCGAGGGTCGACCAACCCCAAGTGGCCCTTGTCGATTGTCTCTGAGGGCTGCTTGAGGCTATCGGCAACCATCTGCCCTCGTCGACCAACTTTTCTATTTTTCTTTTGATATATATTTTTATTTTAATCACAAAAATCATTTGTAAATGTAATTTCTCTAAACACTTTTTGTTCAAAAATACTTCACAATGGACTTTCAAATTACAATTTAACAAATACAATTTGCATTTTGAAAAAATCATTTAACTTAAAATCCTTTGTATTTTCCCGAAAACTTTCCTTGAAAGTCCAACCAAAATTGCACTCCGAGTCTTCTTCCATCTTTAGCTGCCAAAAACCACTTTTCAAACTGAATTGAAAAAGTAATGGAAGCTGTGCAAGACTTGTTCATCTATGAGTTCTCCCGCCCTAGGAATTTTATACCCATCATCTTTTGTTGCCTTCTTGAGCTGACGATGGTCTGTAGTCGTTCGTGTTTTCTCTAGCACCCGCGCTGCATGGTTAATTACCATAAAAGCTGGGCTTAGAGTGCAGACTCAAACTACCTCTAATCAAATTTTTTGAGAGCAGTTGAGCAACTTGTTTATTTCAAATTTCTCACCCATCTCCGGTGTATGTCATACTTGTTGCTTGAATGATGGAACTCGAATCTTAACCAAGGATTTTCACATTTTTTGTTGCTACCCCTGCTATAGTATTTGTAGTGTTACCTAGCACAAATTACCTATCTTCATTTTGTCCCCTTAAGAATGCATCGGCAAAAACGACATCCACATCCAGCGTCGAGAAAGTAGGTCTATCTAACGATAAATCTTGGTTCTCCAACAAGGACCGGAACATTGATTGCTTCATGAGTAAACATTAGGTTTCCGCATCCGCCATTCTGAATGTAATGGGCATTCATCTGGCAAAGCATTTGGTCTTGGCATAACTAGAACAAGCTCCGGTACATATGCCAATAAGCCACTGCTTTTATTCACGTATCTCTCGCTTGTTTTTTGTTTTTTGTTTTTTTGGTCTGTACGTTGCTCTCGCTCGTTTAAATATCCAATGTAGGATGGTCACATATTTATAGTATAATAAAAATAATAATGCATTTTCAGTACGTCTAGCAGTATACGAGCAAAATAAAAGTACCTCTAGCAGTACTTTCGAGTCCATTATAGTAATTTAAAATTGCCGTGCAAAAGATTCGGCAAGTCTGTAACGCTATGAAACCTTTAATCCTACAAGACCTAGAGAGGTTGGCATTATTAAGCAAAAATTAGTTTTCTTTTTATTCCATTTGTTTCATGAAAAATGAATGATCAAAATCTATTTTCCTATAAATCATAAATTATAAAAATGAATGAAAGAATTAACTTTTCATCGACCATGAAAATGTTACAATATAAATTGTTCTCGATAATAAAACCATTTTTAGTTTGTTAATTATTTCAAATAATACAAGCAATAACTTTTTAGAAATTATTTTCCAAATTATGTACTTTTTGTGATACAAATGGAGATTAAGCACCCACTTCCGTTCCTTGATTTATAAAGCCTAGGGAGAGATTTTTGGAGTTTAAGATGCCAAGTTGGTTTAAAGTGTGAATCAACACACAAATCATATGACTTATACGGAACCATATCTCCTTTCGAACCGACCCCACAAGAATTTTGAAATATGCTTGTGGGTGTACATATGTATGCATATAACTATAGCCAATGGGTTCTTAGCATTGCCTTCAGAAACAGTTTCCCCATATGGTGGCCCAAATTCATATGCCCTATCATACAATTATGCCCTCGAGGTTCATTAAATGGTCAAGAAAGCTTTCTTTTGGCACTAATGAAAGACCAGCACGCAGCCAATCCACGGTGGGTTCTGAGACCTTGAAAGCATGAGACTTGGATCCATATCTGAGGTATGGAACTTTGATACATGATTTATGTGATCGTGGGCACCATATGGGGAAACTAATATGGTGGTGTGATTCTCTCATGGTGTTAGAACTAATATGATAATTAATTTATGGTGCTATCATGAATTGACATACTTTGAAATTTTTGAATAGAAGAATTTAAGTTTTTTACAATAAAATCATGATAATTATTAGTGTGCTTATGAGAAAAAGGAACTTGCTAAATCTGCTTGTTCAGTAGATTCATACTTATAGTACTTACCCTATATCAACCATTAGTTAAGAAAAATGCGAAGTTTAGTGAGAGAGTGGACGGTTGTAGTAACCCAAATCAATGCAGAGAAGGTTGTTGGCGGAGAATTTGTCTTGTAGTGACTGGTGAATATTATATTCTTCCACAATTAGATATGTTGTGGAAAAAGGATGGGTTTTGCATCTCCAAGGGGCAAATGATGGAGAGCAACTGGGAGGAGGGGGCTGCTTTCCCCCTTCTCTCTTGCTACGCTCCACTTTCTGTCCTAAAAAACATAAACCTTTTCGACTTTAAAAATAAATGTGGAAGCCAATTTTCTTAAAGTCTTCGAAGATCTCCAAAGATTAAAGTCAAATCTAAATCCACTTATTCCAACCACTGCTCCCCACGGAGGAACTGCATGTGCGATGGAAAGGGAGGGACGACGGAGAAATCAAGCGCACCGTCATTATAAGAAAATGCCAAACGAATCCGCACTGACAGATTTACAAACCCCAGAAATTACACAAACAAGAGAGAGAGAGAGAGAGAGAGAGAGAGAGAGAGAGAGAGAGAAAGAGAGACAGAGAGACAGAGAGGGAGGTGTTATAAGTACATTCAAATTATTGTAGGTATGTCAATACCGATTTACGAAATGGATCCTTCTAATGTGCAATTTTCAATACACAAATTGTCTTGTGATATACACAATCAGCATATTGAGAAAAAAAATTACTTTTCTTCTGGGTACACTTGATAAGTGTTCCAAAGTCATCCATTAATATGACCCTTATAGAATTAATATATTAAATGATATGGCTAACTCTTAATGGACATTTGACCAAAAATATGTTCGATAATAAGAGTCAATCACATCACTCGATACCAATTGGTATGTATTAGTTTTAACATATTTAGCTTTTCCCTTATACAAGTACATTACTTTTTTTTTGTAAGAACAAGTACATTACTTAGTAAGGCAGTATTGACAATTAAGGGAGAAGAAATTCCTTACAGAGATACCAAGGAACCATGTAAATTCTGATCTGCAAATATCGATGAGAAATTATCAAAATGAGAAATGAGGTTAGGCCTTTATCAAAAGACTATTCTTGATGCACACAAACGCGTGTGCGACAGTGAGAGAGAGAGCAAGGATGTTGGATTGCATGTAAATCGGAAGAGAAAAGGCAGAGGGAGTGAGGAATCAGTGTAATGCGTTCATTTGTTTCACTGGATCCTCGACTAAAATGCTCTACCAAACAAATCTTCTCACAGGTTAGCAGGAATCTATCTATCTATATCTATGAAAAATAAAAAATAAAAATTTGTAAAGTGGAGGTTTGAAGAAAAACATACTAAATTATGCCATTCGGCTTATTATTTTTCCCCAAACGGTTTCAATCTTATTTACTTGTTGAGAGCACTCTGTGCCAAAGCATTTAGGTGACTTAACTTTCACCTTTTCACGTCACACACATTTATGGAAAACCTCAAAACTTCCCATTATGGCATGAAAAAGTTATTTTAACATAAGTTACTATCATGTATAGGGGTAATACTACAAAAACTTAAATTGGTACATTCATGTCACTTTTACTCCAAACTAACCTTTTTTTTTTTTTTTTTTTTTTATGCCGAGGATCCGGCCTAGCTTACTTTACAGGAGCACAGCACTGACTATACCTTGGGGGAGACTAATCCAGCAACCCACCAGCCGGGGCCCCCCGCTTAAGTCACAGAACTGTTCTAGGAGTTGTGGCGGACTCTGGAAGTCGAACCCCTGACCTGACGATCAGGAGGCCAGGCCTCAACCAGCACAGCCATGCGTGAGTGGGTACTAATTACTAACTTTTTTTTTTTGGTGACCTAGGGAACCCCCGCACGGCCGGCAATCGAAGAGTAAACCCTAGGAAGGCACGCGGGAAACCACCACCCACGCACCTTGGGCAAGGCACCACACAGCGCTTTAGCCTCCCTGCTTCGCAGGGGCTTCGAACCTGGTTTTCCTCGGTGGAGAACACAAGCTCTACCCTCTTTACGCTGCAATGGTGGGTGGTACTAATTACTAACTTTTGTATCATAAAAACTCCCAAATTAGTACATCTATGTCACATTTACCCAAAACTAATTTTTATATAATAAAAAATCCCAAAATAGCATACTCATGTCACATCCACTCCAAATTATGAGGGTAAACGTGGCATGAGTGCATTAGTTTTGGGTAAATGTGAGGTGGGATATATCCATTTGGAATTTTTTGTGACATAAAAATTTGTTTGGGATATATGTGGCACAGGTGGACTAATTTGAGATGAATGTGGCACGGATGCACTAGTTTGAGAGTTTTTGCGACCCATAATTAGTTCGGTTAAATATAGCATTAGTATACAAGTTTGAGGCTTTTTTATGTTATTAACCTAAAAAAATATAACTTTTCCTCATTTTCAAGATATTATTAAATTTTTTATGTTCCTAACAATATCATTAATATACTTACCACCATACTCTATTTATGTTAAATTAAATAAATAAATAATCCATTTGTTATTATATTATTATAGATAGTTTTTAGTTATTATACATTAAATTATGACACTTTAATTTATTTAATTTTTATTAGGGACTTTTTGATATGTCTTTATACTAGTTTACTATCATTTTATTATAGTAAGAATGTCTACAATAACACTATACTTGTAAAGCAAGTTACCTATTTTTTTTTTTTTTTTTTAAGTAGAGATTTCAAAGGAATTTATGTAATTATATATGATATTAAGTTATATAATTAATGATAGTGATACTTATAAAGTTATTTTGTTACACACGTTTGAAAATTATATAGTATGAAATAATTTAATATTAAATAATTTGTAAATATGTTAATTAGAAAACTATATTTTAGTATACATAATATTCAACCTTTACTGAAAGAAATTTTTCTTCAAATAAAAAAAAAAAGGCAAGTTCTTTTATTTTCTTTTAACTGTATGAGATATTAAAGTTTATAAAAAAAATTAAGAAAAGACATGTAGATGCTTTTATAGCACAGAGCACTCTCAATAAATAAATATGATTCAAAGTGCTCTTTTATGAAAATAAAGTATTAAGTACAAGGCTTTGGGGCAAAACTCGCCATTTGTTAACTCATTTTGCACCCAAATGTGAAGCAGGGCCAATTAAGCTTTCTCACAAGTTAAAAGAGTAATGGAAAATAAGAAAAATACCAAAAATTATCATAAAAATAATATAACTCCAATGGATGATTAAGGTTACCAACGGCAATGACTTGGTGGCAAGGCTTCTCAAAGTAAGCAACTATATATTGCATTTAGATGGAACGTAATTGTAGACATTTCTAAAATAAGTCAAATGATGTCCCCATCATCGTGGCTAAAATTTGTAAACTTGTCAGAGGGCGAGCTTCACATTACAAAAACTTTGGACCTTTTTAAACAAATGTAATATTGGCTACTATATAGAGACTTTCTCACTCCATATTTTCACATTCTTAGTTATCATTGTAATGTTGGGGAATGCCCATTAGCTCCTATACGTCATCTTATAAATGATACTTACATTTCAAACCAAAAAAACCCCAAAGTAGTATACTTATGAAAAACTTATCCAAAACTAATTTTTTAACTATTAAAAACTACAAACTATACATCCGTAACAAATTTATCAAAAACTATTTTTTTTACCACTAAAAACTCCAAACTAATACATTTGTGATAAATTTACTCTATATCAAATTTCACAGTTAAATTTGCTGACGTGAATAACACATAGTGATATGTTATGGTGAATTTACAAGTCCACGTGAAAATTCATAGGATTAATGCCACAAAAAATCCCAAATTTATCATAGATTTACTCTTAAATTTATCATAGGAGTACTGTTAAATTTGTCTTAGGTGATATTTACTCAATGGATTTCCATGTAGACATGCCATGTTATCATATGTTATCTAGGTCAACAAATTTGATAAAAGTATTATAGGGTAAATTTGTCACAAATATACCTATTTGGGGTTTTAGTAGTCAAAAAATTAGTTTATGACAAATTTATCATAGGTGTACGTACCATTTTGGGGCTTTTTATGGTTAAAAAATTAGTTTTGTGGGGTTTTTAGGATATTAACCTAGAAAAAAGAAGTAATTTAGCTTAAGAAAAACGTTAATTACCCAACACGATCAATTAAAATAAAATATTCTACTAAATAGAAGAATAAACTAAAATTTTCTTTTTCAAACCAAAAATAAGAATAACATTTTTTATTATTTTAGCACTTCCCCCACATGAAGATCGATGTGATGATGAAAGCCTTAAGCATGCAAGCTTAAATGCGCACGAATAAAAGAATTGTTGAAAACTGTAATGCCTAATGAAGGGAAACCCATAGAATAATAAAAGGTGTCCGAGGAATGTAGACGACAGCTCTAATTCTGGTGTCAACTTGAAATTGAGCGTGCGACTATTTATTTTATAAGCGAGTACAACGTTGAGTATATTTCATATCTCAACACTTAGCATACCTATTACTATTATTGTTATTGATAATAATTGTAATGGTAGTAGTAATAGTAATAATAATAAAATATAAGTGTACTAGAAGTTGTAAAACTTATTATAAAAGTACAATTATTTCAAAACTTTCAAAAAGTATAATCAAATCATAAAATTTATCAAATTAAAGCAATTAATATTTTTCAAAAATGATTACTTTTATTGTTTACAAAAATGAATTAATGAAAAATATTGTTATGATCCATAAAAATGTTTAATTTAAATTACTGTCAATAATGAAGATATTTTTCATTAACTATTTGTCACGACTCTCCCTTCGTAGGCTTCGTCGGGGAGGGATGGTGTTTGAGGATATTTGCTCGCGAGTTTGCATTCGAGGTCATGTCTACCAAAGACGTCATCACCTCACATTCGGTTTCAGCCCAATGAGTTTGAGATCTACACGAATGCAGGTTCTCTCAAACTCATTCCCTGCCCGACAATGGAAAGGTGTCATGATTTGTATCCATACATACAGTAGACATTAAAAAAAGGAGATCGGGTGTGAAAGGCAAATTTAGTGGTACTTTTATTATGGTAGTTCTCTTGAGGTCATACCACTAAAGATGGCATCACTTCGTCATTTGGCTAAATTTCATCGAGTGTGCTAAATTAAGGTGAATCGTTTTTTTATTAAGTTCATTATTAGTTGTACTAAACAACCTAAAATGTAGTTTTAGGAGTTGCCACTAGTCTCATTTGTATTGATCGGCTAAAAACCCAATCGGGGGTCAAGAGTAATCTCTCAATATTTGCACAACTAGAGATTCTAAAATTCGGGGACTTGGCTTACGTTAATATTTATATTAATGTCTTTTCAGTGCTTAACAGTTGTCATATTTCCTAAGGTGACCATGCGTTTATTTTTACCTTTTCATGCAATATGAAGCTAACAAGGCAATTATGCGTGGATAGTCGGTTTTAAGCCATTCTACTTCCACTTAAAAGAAGGGAAAGAAAGCAAACAATGGGAATTTAAAGGACGGTGCGGTAAGTAAAACCCCCAAGACAGTTTAAGGAAAGTAATAAATCTAGCATGCAATCCTAAGTGCGATAAAAGGAGAACCTGCAACTTGTTGGGTATTTATACAATGCCAAAATAACCCAAAACATATATCGGAGAATGAACAATACAAAGATAGGGTCATATTGAACATCAACTATTCGTCATCTTCGGGTCTCTGGTACAGCCACCTCCATGGGCCTATTCTAATTCTATCCTATGACTGAACTAAAGTATCAATTAAAAAAGACCTCAAAGTCACTCATGGCAGTCAAATAGGTAATCATGGTAATCAACAAGCATGTTATTTCACATCAAGCATCCAAAGAAAAATAATCAAACAATCAAGAATGGCCTTAGGGTCGGCCTTTGTTTGTTCATGCAATGAGCCACACAAAGACTCCTACCTGATCATTTTAATGGTGTGCAATAATTAGCCATCACTTGTGTTCACAAACGGTGACTAATATTAACAAAACCCTAATTCGGGTTCTAAGTGTCACCCAAAGTATCCCACAAGTACATGCATTACACCTATACATACATCTAAAAATCACACGCATTGTTTAAAAGTAACCATGCATACAGGTCATTGGACCTTGGTTCTCAATCAATCAAACAAATTAGTGAGCTAACTCCATATCACTTTTTTAGCCATCATGCGTCGAACACATTTACACACATTTTACAGTAAGTGAAATGATCAATATATGACTCATGTTATGATCAGAAAGATTTCATGAACAATTGGCATGAAGATACATTATTGCAAAAAGATTCGATAAAAGAGACATAATTTCTTCAACACTATGGAGCACATTTAGCCATCAAAGCTAGATTGGGTGTATCAAAGAGTACAACTAATTAGGCATCACAAATGTTCTAAATATGATCCAAACTTGGACAAATTTTATGTCAAATTGAGTTCTTTTAAGGAAAATGTCAAATAGGGATAGGATTTTATCAAACCAAGAATCACGTCTAGTCGTTAAGGCGAGGTCGGGTGCATAAGGGCACAATTGATCAAGCATCACAAACATTCTAAACATGAATCAAGAATTCAATACAAATCATGTCAAATTGAATTGCAAAGAATACCAAAAGAATTTTCCTATGGGCTTGAAATTTCATAAATATGAAATTGGATTCGGGTCAATCAAAATATGAAATTTCAGATTGTCTTGCATAATTTGAGGGGTTTTTTTTTTTTTTTTTTTTTGGTCAGAAATATAAGTATTGCATTACTAATTAGTAGCTTTACAAAAGATCTGGGTATTACATCCAGAAGCTAAAGCTTCAGCAGCTACCAAGTTCTGTAAGATAAAAGGAGGAAAAATATTCCAGTTATGGGCCATATCAGATCTACCGTGGGCCTTGGTAGCCCAATCACAACTCCATTGGCTTCCCTCTTACAATACTGAAGACTAAAATTAGGGCACAGTGAAAGCAGATGATCAATCTCTGCAAACATCGCTCGTTCTTTCCATGGGGGGTTCCGTTTCTCATGAAGAAACTCGAGCATGGCCAAGCAATCAGATTCGATGATGATGTTGGCCATATTAAGTCCCTGATACAGCAGATGATGAAGAGCGCAAGCTAGCGCCTGTACTTTGGCTTGAAAGGGAGAAGTGGCGGGACATTGACGGGTATAGACATCGGTAAGTACCCCTTGATGATTTCGACTGATACACGCTACGTTGCCTTCTAGACTTCCTGGTTGATGAGATACGTCTATATTGCATTTTAGGTATCCCCGATCCGGAGGTTTCCAAAATAAATCTGATTGACGATTAGCGGGATGCTCTGTGTGCGATTCCTGCGGTCGTTGATGATGTGCAGAAGAAAGGCCATGAATCCGAGTCAGGGTAAGGGCATCGATCACAGCTCGGGTTGGATTAGGACGGATTCGTCGGAAGATCCGATTGTTTCTTTGGCACCAGATCTGCCATAATACATGGGCGATGGTCTCCAATCCAGGTACCAGTTTAGTGTTTCTTGCTCTATCTGAAAACCACTCATCAAGGCGATGAATGTTGAGAGGAGAAACTGGAATATTGATCTGCTCATGCTGCCATATCCCGTGTGTCCATGAACAAAAGAAGAATAAGTGTTCAATTGTTTCCGGAGAGTTTTGGTGGCATATGTGACAAATAGGATCAGAGATGATATGCCTAGCATATAGATTAGCCTTGGTAGGAAGGGCATTGTGGCATGCTGACCATAAAAACAGACGGATTTTCTGATTTGTGTTGATTTTCCATAGCTTGCGCCAAAGAATACTGGGTTGTTGGTATGATGATGATGCATGGTTATCTAGTGGCATTACTGGCATGCTGACAATAGTTCTGTAGTTGCTTTTTACTGTATGATGGCCATCCTTCGTTGCTGTCCACACTATCTGATCAGCAGCATGTAGCGGTCTGATAGGGATGTCAAGTGTTTCTGATGTGATGTTGGCATCAAATAAATCGGTGATAAGATTAACATTCCAGGTATGGTGGATGGGGTCAATTAGATCTGCCACCAGCCTCGGTTCGTCTCTTGTAGCTGGTCCTCCAATAGGGCCAGAGGGTAACCAACTATGATCACGAATTTTTATGTTCTTCCCATCCCCAACAGACCATCGTACATTAGGTAGGATGGTGTCCCTTCCAAAAAGAACACTCCGCCAACCCCAGGATGGGCGTGTGCCGAGTTCAGCAGAGTGAATATCTTTAGTGTGGAAATATAATCCCTTGAAGAGACGACACCATAACAAGTGTGGCTATTGAAGTAGATGCCATGCCTGCTTGCCAAGTAGCACTTTGTTAAAGGCTAACAAATCGTGAAAGCCTAGCCCACCATTCCCCTTGGTTGTTTTTAACAAATCACAACTTTGCCAATGCACTCCTTTCCTCTGTTTATCATTTCTGCACCAGAAATTGGAGATTTTCTGTTCAATCTTATGGCACAAAGATATAGGAAGTTTGAACATGGACATAGCATACTGCGGAATAGCTTGCACGACAGATTTCAGTAGGATTTCCTTTCCCCCTTTCGATAGTAAAAGTTCTTTCCAGCCCTCAAGTTTTGCATTTACCTTGCCTAATATCCAGCTAAACATATCTGTTTTGGATCGGCCCCAATCAGAAGGAACCCCCAAGTATTTCCCATACTTCTGTAAGATCCGGACCCTAAATTCTGCCGCTAAATTGAGCTAAAGACTCCAAGGACAGGATTTAGTAAAAAACATGCCAGACTTATTCCTATTAATGACTTGGCCAGTAGTGAGACAATATTGATTCAAAATATTGGCTAGATTCTGACATTCCATAAGGGTTCCTTTAAGGAAAAAGACTGAATCATCAGCGAAAAATAGATGGGAAAGAGTAGGACAGAACCTGTTAAGCTGGATCGCTTTGAGATGGCCCATATTTACAACTTGATGAATAAGGGAGGAAAGGACATTCGCCACTAAAATGAATATATAAGGGGAAAGTGGGTCTCCTTGACGTAGGCCTCTTGATGGTTGGAAATATGGGAGTTGTTCTCCATTGAAACATACACTTAAAGATGAAGTTGTGATACATTGCATCACCATTCTAACCCAGGAATGAAGAAAATCCAATTTAAGAAGATAATCTTGCAGGAAATCCCATTCAATCTTGTCGTAAGCTTTTTGCATGTCCATCTTGAGTAGTGCATTGAAATGACGCTTCCTGATCCTTGTTTTGAACTGATGAATAACCTCCTGAACAATTAACACATTATCCTGTATTTGACGCTCACTCACGAAGGCAGCCTGTTCCATAGAGATAAGTTCCCCAAGCCACGGTTTGAGACGATTCGCCAATACCTTAGAGATAATCTTATAAGCATAATTACACAAGCTAATTGGATGAAATTGATCTAGGCTTTCAGGGTGATTGATCTTAGGGATCAACACTAGTACCGTTTTATTAAGATCTCTAGGCAGGACCCCCGAAGAAAAAAACTCATGAACTAAACGGAATAGATCATGCTGAATGATATCCCAATGTGTCTGATAAAAAAGTCCATTCAGACCATCAGGCCCCGGAGCTTTCAGCGCACCCAACTGAAAAGTCGCCAGTCTAACTTCCTCTCTTGTAGGCTCAGCAATTAAACGCATATTCATCTCAGCAGACACTAACAGGTGACATTGATCTAGGATTGGTCTATAGTCCCTGTAACCAACAGAAGTGTATAGGTTGGAGAAATAGTCATAAGTCATTTCCTTTAAGGTCGGAATATCTCTCACCCAGTCAAGGGTCTCATCCCTTAACATTCCAATCCTATTGCGTTGCCTCCGTTGCACTGTAGTGGCATGAAAGAATTTGTTGTTTTTGTCTCCCCATTTTAACCAGTTAATGCGAGAACGCATAGCCCAAAATTGTTCTTCCTGCTGCCATAGTGTCCGAATTTCCCCACATAGCTGTTCGGCTTCATCGGTATCAGTGTTAGAATGATATGGCTTGTTAATAATAGATTGGAGCTTTTGTTGTAAGGCTGGCACCCTCAAGTGTCCATTCTCAAATTTTGACCGACTCCATTTTCGTAGATTAGAAGAAACAATTCTGAGTTTGCGCAAAAGAGGGGAATTGCGTACCTGGATGGAGTCCCATGTGTCAGAAATAACCGCTCTACACTCCGGATCTTGATTCCAAAACACTTCAAAGACAAAAAGGGCGTTGACCTCGGGGATAAGATAACGATGTGGACAAGAGAAGTGGGCTGTGATCAGACCCCATAGCCGGCAAAGCAAAGACCTGGGTTGCAGGGTAAGTCGCCACTCCGTCGTGCATAGAACACGGTCCAACCGTTCTTTGATTTGTTCCAGACCATCCCTATTATTCAACCATGTAAAAGTGCAGCCCTTGCTCTCAACCTCCATAAATGCACAGTCATTGATAACATCTCTAAAAGATTGCATTCTATACCGTTCCGGAGCCCGCCTACCGACCTTTTCCCATGGGTACAGGACTTCATTGAAATCTCCAGCACATATCCAAGGAAGGGTATTGGAGCAACTGATCAGACGAAGATTATCCCAAAGTAACTGTCGATTATGGTAGGAGTAAGGTGCATGAAGACAGGTAATGCGCATAAGCTTGTCTTCGACGAAATCCCGACAGATGAGATCAAAATATTTCGCTGAATAAGAGACCATGTCTACCGATAGAGTGTCATTCCAAAAAAGCGACAAGCCACCTGCAAGGTCTACGGGATTCTGAACAAAAGAGTGACTGAACTTTAAACATCGTTGCAAATGATTAAGAACATTCTCAGTATTCTTAGTCTCCATTAAAAACAAAAAGTCAGGCTTTTCTTTGGCCATCAAGGCCTTTAAAGCTTGAACTGTCAGGGGATTGCCCAAACCCTGACAGATCCAGCAGATAAGCTTCATTTGTAAGTCGGTGGCTGTTTAGGGCTAGCCACCAAAGCCCACGTATTCTCTTCTGTTGCATCCAAAACAGGTGTGTCCAGCAAGTGAGCATCATCAAAGTTCTCTATTATGATCTATTTCGATTCATAGGGAGAATATCTTTTCTGTTTCTTTGCAAGGCTCATCTTAGGAGTAAGTTAGGGAGCATTCAGTTTCTGCTGTGTTGGTTTGTCCATACTAGCACTGATGGGGCCCTTCTGTTTGGCCTGAGCAGGGATTAAATCCGTTGAGAATATCTGACCTGGTTGTAGAGAAGGCTGCCGGGGGTGCTAGATAGGCTCACTTAGGGCAGAATGATGTTGTACTGCTGGTGGAGCAATTGGAACTGCTGGAGCTTCAGTGCGACGATCCGTATTAGATAGTAGAGGAACAGTCGACAATATATTTGGAGGTGTCTCAGGTACGGTCTCTTCATTCTAAATCAGATGGTCCGATGGGTTGTAGAATGATTGCCAATAAGGACTAAATTGTTTAACCTCCGCTCTTAACCAAGGACCAAAAGCCATCTTTTCCTTACCATCTGTTTTAGCTTCATCATAAGGATAGTCTGCACAATATGAAGCGTAATGGCCAAGTTTCCCACACGAATAACATAAAGGAGACAACCGTTCATAACGGAAATCCAACCACAGCATTCTCCCATCAATCCTAACCAGTTTGCCAGTCTTTAGAGGTTCATTTAGAGGAAGTTCAACTCTTTTCCGTCCAGCCCTTAAAGCCGAATGTTCTTTAAAATCAACGCGAACTTCTAAAACTTCTCCAATCTGATGAACTGCCTTTCATATCATCTGTTCTGTAGTCCACTCCAATGGCAAACCAACAACTTGCACCCAAAATGGACATCTTGTAAAGTCATAATGGTGTAGTGGTGTATTAGGAATCCAAGGCCTAAATAAGACTAGGTGACTGGAAAAGAGCCACGGACCACCTTCCAACACTCTTTTTTTCTCAGCTTCTAACCTGAATTTCGCCAGATATAAACCATTTTCTGTTTGAGCAAAGTCGACATGGTCATTCCGCCATATCCTCATTAATGTACTCTGTAATGCGGTGAAATTAACAGGGGATTGAGTGAAAACTTTACCCACAAGGATTAAACGACATTATGCTAATGTGGCCGATGTTGGCTCTTCCTCCCATATTTCTATTTCCTGTTCAGAACAAAGGCGACCCAGACGTTGACACAAAGCAGCCAGATGCACAGATTCATCCTCAGGATTCATAACCAGGAGCCGTAGATGTGAAATTCAAAAGTTAAATGAGGTAAACAGGGCAAATGACCATGAATGAAAACAGAAGACCCGACCATGGGACAATTGAAAAGTGACGAGGGATGAATCGGCAAGACACCAGGACACCAATGTTAGTAAATCACCTGGGAATGCATGGGCACATCAGAGTAAGGCATGCAACCAAGGAGATGAATCCGGTAAAGCACCAAAAATCTGCCATAGATGGGGACTTCAAGCGAAACGCACCGTGGAAAAGCAGCAGAAGATATCATGCATTCACAATTAGCTGTGGGCCTCAGGTATATAATTGGGTATTTGGGAGAGAAACCGTAATGGTTGTTCTGATTGAGCTGATTGAAACATGCACGACACTGTCAATTCATAATCAGAATTATTACATGTAGAGGAAGAGCAATTTGTAGAGGTAGATGGAGAAATTAGGCGTGGGATGATGATATGGGTTTGGCGAAGAAGCAGAGAAGGAAGACATGGATGAGAATAAAACTTTTAGGGTTTAACAAGTGAAACTACCATTGATGGTAGAAAAAGCTCTTCATGTCGAGAGAAAAAGCTCTTCATGTGGAGCTTAGAAAGATTATGGTTAATTTAGAAATTTTTGTGTACGAAGTTCAGAATATGAGGATCAAAACTCGTAGAGGCATCGAAAGCTAGTAAAGTATGCATAGTTTCCTAAAAATGCTACAATAGAGACAAGTAATAAAGGGAAAACAGAGCCTGTCAGAATATGGCATACAAGTTCAAGCAATTGAAGTGTGACCCATGAATAATTGGTCCTAAAAAAATTATGCCACATCAAGCACTCAATAAGGAACAACTTCCATGAAGGAATTTTCTAAAGATAAGCTATACATGAATTTCTAAAAATCCAAGAACACAGAACAACGCATCAGGAACAGAGCAGGGCAGCAATATATTCATGCATGTTAATAGTAATTTATCCTACTAAATGATTTTCAAAAATATCTAAAATTTACCACAGCATAGTCCTATAAATGACAATCAAATTCTTTGAAGGATTTGACCTCAAAATCCTTAAGTCGGGCTTAAACAGGAGAGAACGACCTAAGGACGATCTATTAGAGATTTCCTTAACCAAATCTACTCTAAAAAATATGGAAAAAAGATATGTTATAGTAAATAACAATACGAACAACTTTCATGAGACATAGACCTAAAAATCTGAGCATGAAAATCAGCAAAAAATTGACAATCATATGGTCACAAGTCAGGGAATCAAAAATTTGCAGAACTGAGGACAATTTTTTGCGCATTGACCTATTCAAATGATTTCCAAATATTATGGAAAAAATTTATGTTGTAGAAAAACATGTTTTGAGAAACTTTCATGAAAGCACTGATTTAAGATTTGAAGCACAAAAATCCATGGAAAATCGACAAATAGCAAAGGTCATCCGAAACCACTATACTACATCAAATATCTAGAAACTATACATTGATTTTCGAAGCCGTTTTCAGGTAGTAAATGATACTGGATCGAGACGTTCTATAGCTTGTTGGAAAGGTCTTTGAATCATTTATGAATGTCATGAAGACATCGAACATAAAAAAGCACAATAACAAGCTCATATCATGGCATTTCTCAGATCTATCACAGAAACACACGGATACACGATTTTTGCATAATAGACATAATCAATTCATCAAGCACATTCATTGCAATCAAACTCATTCAAGGCTAACCTATGGCCATTCTAACATTCTAACACGTTATTATTTGCAAAAATGATCTTCCTAAAGTGAGCTCTAGCATTTTATTAAAAAAAAAAAAAAAAGTGAGCTCTAGCCTTGAACACCTATTGTGTCCTTGCTTCATCAAGCTCGAGTTCAGACAATTACTTTGTGTATGTTAATCACGCAAACTGAGCTATGACGAGTGATCACCAGGGCACCACAACACCAAGGAATGTCAGAGGGAGTTCAAGACCACTAGAGGACTGTGGGGGTGGGGCGGATCAGCATTAGAGGCTTCGGTTTAGTGCTGGTGACAGAATCAATCACCGGTTTGGATCGGCAAGGAGGAAACGATCGCAATAGGAACTCTAGTGACTGATTTGCTGTGTTCCGACCACCAGGGACTTGAAAACTCACCAAAGGACATGGCTAAAGTGATCGAGAGGACCAGAGAGTCATCAGTGTTGGGATATAATACGCGGAAACGACAAGATCTTGCAATTTATGTCAATGCAAAATCACCCAAGAGAAATAAACGAGAAAAATAAGAACACCAGAAATTTACGTGGTTCGGTCCAAGTATCGGTACCTACTTCCACGAGGAGAGCCAGCAGCGAATTAATCCACTAAAATCGGAGAATTAGAGTTTACAATCGCTTAATCGCTCAAGTGTTTCTCACACCTAGATTTAACCCCAAACCTAAAGTATTTATGAATAAACAACTCACTTGGGAATAAACTCACAGCACAAAATTACCATGCGTTCAAGTCGCACGCCAAAAAAATAGAAAGAATCTTCAGCTTCCTCATGCAGCTTCTCTCTCTCACAGCGTGCAACTTCTCGTGGATCTAATCGGCAGCTTCTTGCCAAGAGCTGAGAAAACCTGCAATTTTCTTTTGCTTTTATACGTGGGCTCAGAAGGTCAAACCTTTGACCTGGGCCCACCACAATATTGGCTTCTTCACGCATGCGAAGGACTTCTTCCTTCGGATGTGTGTGTGCTCAGAAGTGGGACCCACCCTTTTTTTTTTCTCTTTTACGCGTGGACTTCAACAGCTTCTTTCTTTCCGTATGGTTGCAATGGCATCTTTCAGAAAGCAAAGAAGACTTCGGCAATTTCACAATTCTACAGCTAAGAGGAAACTTTCCTCCAAATTTAAATATTATTTTATATTTCCTCTTTTGTAGCGAAAACTCGAGACATAATTTAACAATTCTCCACCTTAGCTCGATGTTTGAAGCCAAGTTATAGTGCTCATCATCCATGCTGCTCTCCCAACGCCCCGACGAGCGCTCACTCTCCACAGACGCCAATAGAGCTCAAGCAGAACTTGAGCTTCGCTAAAGGAACAGATTTAGTCATCATGTCTGCCGGGTTATCTGCTGTAACAATCTTTTTTATAATAACAATATCCTTAGCTAAGACATCTCGGATGAAGTGGTACCTGATGTTGATATGCTTCGTTCGCTCGTGATAAACTGGATTATACGCCAAATATATCGTACCTTGGTTATCACAGTGTATATCCACACTTTTCTGTTCTAACTCAAAGTCTGAGAGAAAACTTTGTAACCATATCGCCTCTTTCGCTACAAAGATTAGTGCCATGTACTCTGCCTCAGTCGAAGACAAGGCAATGTGATCTTGTAAGAACGCTTTCCAACTAACTGCACCACCCACTAGCGTAATACATACCCTGCTAAAGATCTGCAATCATCCAAGTCACCGGCGTGATCCGAATCCACATAACCAGTGGTCTCACTACCATTGCTGTCCTTTCGATACACTATACCCATGTCTGTTGTCCCTTTTAAATATCTGATGATCCACTTCACAGCTTCCCAATGAGCTTTACTAGGACGCTTCATATAACAACTAAACACGCTCACAACTTGTGAAATATCAGGCCTAGTGCACACCATAGAATACATAATACTACCCACGGCACTAGAATAAGGAACACGGGACGTATGCTCCTCCTCCTCCTCAGTTTGCGGTGATCTGAAAGTTTAAAGTGCTGCGCTAGAGGTGTACTTACAGATTTCACCGACTGCATGTTAAAACGTGCCACAATCTTCTCAATGTATTTCTTTTGAGACAGACGTAAAACTCCTGCAGTTCTGTCACGCAAAATCTCCATACCCAAAATTTTCTTTACTGCACCTAAATCTTTCATCTCAAATTCAGCATTTAACTGTCTCTTCAGCATATTAATATAAGACATATTCTTAGCTGCTATCAGCATATCATCAACATATAAAAGCAGATAAATCAAAGAACCATTCTCCAATCTCCTATAGTAGACACAGCTATCCATCTGACTTTTCACGTAGTCTTGACTAGCCATGAAAGCATCAAAACGTTTATACCACTACCTAGGAGATTGTTTCAACCCATACAAAGATTTCTTTAACAAGCAAACATGATCTTCCTTACCCAAAATAGCAAATCTCTCTAGTTGCCTCGTGTAAATTTGCTCCTCCAACTCACCGTGAAGAAACGCATTTTTCACATTTAGTTGCTCTAACTCGAGATCCTACGAAGCAACTAAGGTAAGTAAAACACGAATAGAAGTATGTCTTACCACAGGAGAGAACACCTCATTGTAGTCAATGCCCTCACGCTGTGTATATCATTTCACCACAAGTCTCACCTTATACCTCGCTGCCTTGACACCGGGAATGCCCCTCTTTCCGTTTGAAGACCCATTTACTTCCAACAATCTTTTGGCTCTTAGGTACTTTGACCAGCTCCCATGTCTGATTTCGATGGAGAGATTCCATCTCTTCACTCATAGCCCCTAGCCACTGCGATAACTCCAAACTAGCCATCACCTCAAAGTAAGACGAAGGCTCATCTGTCTTCACCTCATCACCTATAGTCAATGCATAAGCAATATCTATATAACCATAATGTACCGGTGGTTTAATTTGCCTTCTCTCTCTATCTGCGGCTATAGTCTGTTGCGGCTTTACTGGTTGTTCACTACCACCGACTTCAAGAAATACGGCTTCATCTGCAGTCTTAACCTCTGTTACTTTCGAGGTCTCCGGAGTCTCCACCTGAAGCTCCACCTCATTAATGACACCATGATATGTCTTCTCTGTTGGTTGTGTCTCAAAACTCCTCTATTGAAGCATTGCAGTCTCATTAAAGATCACATCTCTGCTGATTAAAAAACCAAGTGATCTAGAATCAGTGCACCACAACCGGTAGCCTTTCACCCCATGTGCATAACCCAGAAATATGCACTTCTTTGCCCTTGGCTCAAGCTTACCATCACTCACATGAGCATACGCAGGACATTAGAATATTCATAATCCGGAATAATTAACAGGTTTCCATGACCATACTTCCTCATGAGTCTTCCACTCGATAGCAAATGATAAAGATCGATTAACCAAGTAACATGACATGTTCATTGCTTCAACCCAAAATTCCTTACCAAGTCCTGCATGCAAAAGCATGCATCGAGCTCGCTCAAGCAAAGTTCTATTCTTCCGTTCTGCCAAACCATTTTGCTGTGGTGTCCCAGGTACTGTGCAGTGTCTTACAATACCTTCTTTCTCGCAGAACTTGGTAAAATCTTTACCACAAAACTCCATGCCATTATCGGTTCTCAGGCACTTGATTTGTTTATCTAACTGCTTCTCAATCAATGCCTTAAATTTCTTGAACCGATCAAACATATCATATTTGTGCTTCAGAAAGTATACCCATACCTTCCTCGAATAATCGTCGATAAATGTCAGCATATATCGGGCACATCCTTTCGAAGGAACCAAAGACAGGCCCCGTCTGAATGAATATATTCAACCGGTCGTTTGGTCGAATGAATAGCTGTAGTAAACTTAACCTAGTGCTGCTTCCCATAGATGCAATGCTCACATAAGTCCAGCTTTCCTGTTTTCTGACCCTTCAACAACCCCCTTTCACTCAGCATCGTCATACCTGCCTCACTCATGTGCCCTAAACGCATATGCCATAATTGAGTCAAGTTAAAGTCTGACTCACCTGATGAAACAGCAGCACTTCCAGTCACGGTCTCTCCCAGTAGATGATAGAGAGTATTCACTTTCTTCCCTTTCATCACTGTCATAGCACCTTGAGAGATCTTCAGTACTCCACCTTCAGCGGTATACTTACACCCGATTTCATCGAGTGTCCCCAGAGAAATAAGGTTCTTCTTGAGCTCCGGTACATGCCTCACATCTATCAATGTGCGCACCACCCCCATCGTGCATCCGGATCCGAATTGTCCCTATCCCCCACAGCCTTACAAACTGCATTATTCCCCAAAAGAACCTTACCACCATTTGCAGCTTGGTAAGTAGTAAACCAGTTCTTACGAGGTGTCATATGATAAGAACACCCCGAATCTAGTACCCATTCGTCTCCTGACGAAGTAGTAGTCACACATAAAACAGCTTCTACATCCCTATTGCAACCCTCAGTAACATTTGCTACACTGCTTGTGGCATTCTGCTTATCAACTTTATTTCTCCGCTTTGAACAATCTCTCATGATGTGCCCCTCCTCGTGACATTCAAAGCACTTCACGCGTCCCTTGGACTTTCTATTGCGTGATTTCGATCTACTTTTACCTCTGCTGCTACTAGGCTCTTGATGTTGTTCTCTACCCCGAATCGTCAGTACTTGCGTTGCCCCTTGTCGCGACCTACCCTCGGGGGGAGGGAACATGTTTAGGGGTATTGCCCAAAGGACGAGCCTAAGGCCCCTGATTAGGCGCGAGCTCTCCCAAGCCCATACCTCGCGTGACGTTGGGATATTCTTAAAAAATTTTGCATAAAAGAAGTCGCCACTAGCCTATTGGGGTCGGCTAGAAACCAAGTGAGGCATGGGAGCGTGCCTCACTTCCAATCTCTTTTATTTTAAAAAAAAAAGAAGCCCACAATTCCCTAAGTTCCTAAGCCCACTAGTCCATAAGTCCCTAACCCACAAGTCTATAAGTCCCTAAGCCCACAAGTTTATAATAGCCCAAGCCCAAACTCAACCCAAATCGTTCAAAAACCCTACCCGTTTCGCGACCCGCGCCCGACTCGCGCGACTCGGTTCATGACCGAAGCCCTAGGGCTCCTTGGCGGCGCTGACGATGGCGACGACGGACTTGACGGCAGCAGCGACGCGGTGGGTGGTGGCGAGCTGCTGCAAGGCTCGTGGGTTTTGCAAGTGGAGGCACGGCAAAGCAGGGGCAGAGACGCGGCAAAGCAGGAGCGGAGACGCGGCGGTCCTCGCGGTTGCAGGTACAGCACGGCGGGTCGTCGCGGGCAGAGGTAGGCAGCACTCAGGCATAGTGGCGAGCTGCTGTGGTGTCGACGACGGGCTGAGATGCGTGCAACTTCAAGCGTCGAGGCGGGGCACGGTGGTGGCTCGAGCTGCTACCGACGGTGCTGGCAGACGTTCGGCACTTCGGCAGCAATGGCGCGAAGGTGTGGGCGTCGCTCGAGGGGCAGAGAACGGCGGCTCGGCGTCGAGGAGAAAGGGCAGATTGGCAAGTAGCTTTGGCGGCGAGCTGCTCCCTCGGCTTCTCCAGATCTGGGTTCCGGGGAAGACAGTGGCGGTCTCGATTGGTCGAGCGGCGTCGGGTTAAGGCGGCGAGGAGGACAGTGACTCGGATGGCATTGGGCAGCGCCGCCGTTGCCCTCCTCCCCTCCGTTTCCTCAAATTTGGGTTCCGGAGAAGACGGCGGGGGACGACATCGATTAGGCGGCTCGGCGCAGCTCCCTCTTTTCGAGCTCTCTGTCTCTGCCGCTCTCTCTCTGTTCCTCCTTCGAATTCTCTCTCTCTCTCTCTCTCCTCTCTCTCTGCCGAGCGCACTCTCCCTCTGCCCAGCTCCCCTTCTGCCCAGCTCTCCCTTCTCTTTTCCTGGTTCCCAACCCCCTTTCGAAAACCCTAGCTACCGAGAGAAGAAGATCCTGGGCGCGGGCTGGGCTCAACTAGAAAGAAAAGTGGGCCGGCCCTGCGCGAGAGAAAAAAAAAAAGAATAGAGGGCGATGGGCCGGTTTGAGGCCGGATTCGGCCCAATCCGCCCTCTAAGTAATTTTTCATTTTTTTTCTATTTTCTATTTTCTTTTTCTTTTTCTTTTGTTGTTGTTTTGCTCTTTTTTTTTTCTTTTTCTCTAATAATTTTTTGTACTTGAAAAAAAAAATTGGGTGTCAACAGCTGCCCCTCTTTGAATGTTGTCTCGAAGAGGTTGCATTCAAAGACAAAAGACACCTAAATTATTTCTGTAGTAGAGAGACCCTGAGTGCATAGGCACGCGTCAGGTCGACAAAAAGGATTCATAACTATGAAAACACGTCTTGCAAATAAGATGAAGAAAGACTCCGGGCTACAGAAGCCTACCGGGTCATAAGATGGGAGGGAGACTTCGGGATACAAAGCTCTCCGGGTCATGAGAAGGGAGGAAGACTCCAGGATACAAAGCTCTCCGGGTCATGAGAAGGGAGGAAGACTCCAAGATACAAAGCTCTCCGGGTCATAAGAAGTGAGGAAGACTCGAGGATACAAAGCTCTCCGAGTCATGAGAAGGGAGGAAGACTCCAGGATACAAAGCTCTCCGGGTCATGAGAAATGAGGAAGACTCCAGGATACAAAGCTCTCTGGGTCATAAGAAGTGATGAAGACTCCATGATACAAAGCTCTCCGAGTCATGAAAAGTGATGAAGACTCCAGGATACAAAGCTCTCCGGGTCATGAGAAGGGAGGAAGACTCCAGGATACAAAGCTCTCCGGGTCATAAGAAGTGAGGAAGACTCTAGGATACAAAGTTCTCCGGGTCATAAGAAATGGGGAAGACTCCAGGATACAAAGCTCTCCAAGTCATAAGAAGGGTGGAAGACTCCAGGATACAAGGCTCTCTGGGTCATGAGAAGGGTGGAAGACTCCAGGATATAAGGCTCTCCGAGTCATAAGAAGAAAGAAAGGAATGAGGTATCCCCGTGTAACAACGGGTTTCGACCGGGTTGAAAATGCATGATTTGAGGAAAACCAATGAACCTTTGTAGATAACGTGGTTTAAGGTTGACCATGAACCTTTTGAAAAAATCGCAGTTTTAAAAATAGACTCATGAACATTTTAAAAGTGTGGTTTAAGGATAGACTCATGAATATTGTGGTTTAAGGATTGACCCACGAACCTTGTGGTTTAAGGATTGACCCACCATCCTTGTGGTTTAAGGATTGACCCACCAACCTTAGAGATGATATGGTTTAAGGTTAACCATAAGCCTTTGGAGACGACATGATTTAAGGCTGACCATCAACCTTTGGTTTTTATGGAAGCACCCGCTAAACCCTTGGAAAACTGCATGGCTTCACTGATGAATCCTGTCAAACTCAACTTGAGCAAATGTCATTAGAGACGTCATCAAGAGATGTATTGGCAATATTGTAGCAATTATTGAACAAAATAATCAAGCTAAGTCTGACTGCTTTAGAAAAACATTCGATGTCCATCAGCCTCATGTGGCGTAAAACTATCATCCTGCTCATGGATATATCATTAATCATCAAATTCTCTAGGAGACAAGTTCTCATCAGAACAGTTATGACTCGAGAAAAAGGTTCATTAAGCATGCCAAACTAGAGCTTCTTAGTCAGAAAGGGTTTCTCACGCACTCTCAATAAAATGATTACTTGATCCCATCCATTAATGTGGAAGATAATTGATTGCTGAAGGTATCTCACATAACCTACGTCGAAGGCTTCCGGAAACATTCGCAATGAGCACAATCTGATCGATAAAAAATGTCTTTTGAAAGGACCGCAATATAGGCTCGATTAGGGCTTATACAAAGGAATTATTGCTTTGAGGCCAATAAAGGAACATTTGTCACTATCTTCATCGGCTTTACAAGTCGAGAGCTTGGGAGATGAGACAAGATAGAATTACTTCCACTCCTTCAAGCAGTAGCTTCTTTGTGGCATTCTCATTTTCACTCAAACCATCCCAATCAGAAGAGACTTCGGAAGAGGGTTGTAATGTTAGCTTGGGGAGAGGCTCGAAAGGCTTAAAACTTTCAACAAGGTCTTTAGGAGTCGATGATCATCATGGCATCGTGACCAGGTCACTTGATCTTTCGAAATCATTTGGCTTTTGAAATATAACGCATCTCGAAAGTCCATTGACTAATCATTTATGCATGGGAGCTTTGCCCGCTTTTTCTAATTTTCTTTGCACTTGCAATGATTTTTTTTTTTGCAGGCACTTGGACTTTGATAATAATTTTTTTTTTCACATAAGATGCCGCCTTTTGGCTTTTTTTTTTTTTTTATGGGCATTGGCCTTG
Source organism: Eucalyptus grandis (assembly GCF_016545825.1). Classification (NCBI taxonomy): domain Eukaryota; kingdom Viridiplantae; phylum Streptophyta; class Magnoliopsida; order Myrtales; family Myrtaceae; genus Eucalyptus; species Eucalyptus grandis. The sequence goes on from NC_052622.1 coordinate 39,066,261, forward strand.
CTTTTACCAAGCACATTGCTTTTTTATGCCCCATAATTTGTCGAACTTTTTGCTCTTTGAAATTTTAGAGCTCTTATGACTTTCGAGATGCTTTTCGCATTTCCTCATGACGGTCAATTATATTTGGTCAATTCTTATGCCTTGCCCTAGTGAAGGGAGATGATCACCACTCGGGATTCAGAAATGAATAATCAGGCCCAAATTAGTTGAAGCAATGGGTATCGTGTTTGGATAGAGAATGAGATGCTCTTCTTTACATTGGGATGAGTCAAGATCTAATGAGAATTCCTTTGAAGCTATCACCGTAAGATTGATGCAAGTGAAAGTAATAGGATCTTTCCCAATCATTCGCTCTACAACACGACCGTAACCTCCTATGTTGCCCCAATGTAGGGTCGTCCTTGACAGGGGTACTTTGAATGGTCGTCTTTATTTTGCCCAAAGGGGTATGAAGAGATTAGTGCAATGCTTGGGATTGATGAAGGAAACGCCTTTATCATTTCGATCTTTGCGCTCAATGCGAATGAATCATTCGTTCTAAGAGAATGTCGCTTTTCACTCAACTCTCAAAAGTGTTTGAAGGACGTGTTTGGAAATGGGCTTGCCTTTCTTCATCCTAAGCACTTCTTGTTTGGCATGGTTAACGTCTCAATCTCACTGTCGAGATCATCTCGAGTAGATCAATCTCCATAAGGAAATTTGATTTTAAATGAAATACCCACAAAACCATAAAACAATTTTGAGATAAAAATGATGCTAAAAAATTCTCTTTCTTAATAGAAATGCTAAAACAATTTTTCATTTTTGTGCCTATTTCTAGGAACGCGTCAAGGATCTTTTCGTAATAGAAATTCTCTTTCTTTTTTTTCTTTACTTACTTTTTTTTTTACTAAAAAAAAATGAGAAGAATGGTACTTACCTGCGGCGTGATGACCCGGTAAACCTGTAAAGAATGTAAAAGAATATGTTAGTGCAAACATCTTTAGGGATTGATGTGTTGGAAACGATACATTATTACCCTTCATTCGCTTTCATCCTTTGTGTGGTAACATCTCTTGGATTCACCTTCATGGATATTTGGTAACTCGACAATACCCTTCATTTGCATTCTTCTTTAAGCGTTTGACATTTTCCTAATTCCTTGGTAGAAGACGCCGCTTCTACGGTCAAGATGCAACTTTTATCACCTTGTAAGAAGGGAAGATGAAACGAGTTATATCTCATTTCTTAGTTAGGTTCAACTAAGGAACGATACATCATTCTTGATGAATTTGACAATGTTGTTGCAGCGCACTTCATTGGTGGGTGAAGGAGAGATTTTTCTCTAAATCAAATGTTGTTCTCCCACTCTTTATATGACAAACCTTGTTCCGTTCGAGTCTGTCCTATACCAAAGAAAATGATATGTCATTTTTTTATACTGAAGAGAAATCAAGTTTAGGAACGAGTTACATCCTTTACAAAGTCGAGTGATCAACATCCCAATGTATTTCTCATGGAGGAAGGAATAATATTGCGCCTCCGTTTCATTTGAATCCTTCTTTGTTTAAGATGAACAGGACTTAATAATGCTCCATCGCATTTGTTGAAACATTACAAAACTTGGTACTCTTGATGTCTCATTGACAATGAAAAGAAAATCAAGTCAGAAACGGTATCATAAATGAATAATTGAAATCGATACAGTTTACTCTTCCTTTGAATTTGCCCTTTTGGATATTTGACAACTCCTTTCATTTGTCTCATCATGTTAAAGTGAACGAGATCGATGGGTTGTTTTGGCATCTAAGGCATTTGCGAATAACAAAACTTCTCAGAATGGAATTCAACTTCGTTTCGCCTTTATGAAAAATTGGTGCCGACCCTCAACGCATGCTTGCTCTTAGAGTTCGATGAGCCCAAGAAAACGACTACGTGAAGAGAGGGCATTAAGCAACGTTTTCTTGAAATTCATTTTGGAAGGTAAACGTATAGGTTCACTTAAAACACTTTTGAATTTGCTCTTTTTTTTGTTTTTGTTTTTATCTTTTTTTTTAAATGATGATTTTCATGAAATTGAATTCCATCATTAAAAATTTGAGTTGCACGATTTACAAAAGCAACAATTGGATTCGCAATCAAAACTCAAAAAGAAAAACATGGTTCTTAACAAGAATAAAAACTGATAAAATACAAGACTCTTTTACAGATGAAAGTAAAAAAAACAACTATTGTCCTAGCTCTAGAATTCACTTCCTCGAATGGTCACCACGAGAATGTCAAAGAGCATTGCGCATAACCTGCAAAAAGACGACAATGTCAATATGCAAATGAGAGAAAACGATATTTTAATGACATCACTTCTTACAATAAAATCGAGGCGACGATACATGCCCCACAATCCTTATTACAGGACTTTAGTATTTCGCCAAGATTTCATCATAAGAGAAGATATCATTAAAATTATCAATCCACGATCATCAATCGAATGCCCACTTTTATTCCAAAAGTTTCGTATGCAAAAGTGTCATTGATTTTTGAAAGATTGATTTGTGATTTTGCTCCTAGAAAATGAAGTGATTTTTATTTTGAGAAATATGTACACAAAATGATTTGCATTATAGTCCCAAAATGTGAGAATGAGAAAATTTGATAAAAAATGTAATTTCAATTTTTGTGCCCCAATATAAAATGACAACTTGAATTTTTTTTTCTTTCCTTTTTCTTTTTCGAAATGATTTTGAGCTTGTAACGAGAAATTTAAACAAAACCATGTGTTCAACAAGGCCAAATCAAAATGTTTAGAACTTGCATTCAAATGCTCACTTGTCAAAAGTGATTGTCAATTTTTCAATCATAAGCTTGCATCATCGAGGGCATTCGATTGATTTCCACAAATTTCAAAATTAAAATGCAATACAAAATGAGCAAATAAAAAGGGAAATGATACTTACAATGGGTGTTGACCTTTGTCTCATGCTTTTCTTTTTTTTTTTCCAATCACATAGACATGCACATGGAATGTAGTTCGATTTCTACTCTATAGGCCCAAAATGGAGCCATGGGATCATAGGACTAAACCAACATGCTCGTGGCTAGGTCGTGTTACCCATGACTTCGGCTTCGTCAAAGGACCGACCCGTATCGCATGCTCGCAAACTAGGGTGGGGACCTCTAACATCAAGAAAGAAATTTCGGGGTTGAGATGGGCGACTCGTACTACATGCTTGTAGTGGGAGTGGTATCCACCTCAACACCATCCTAAGTAATCCTATGCGGCCCAGGTCCGGCGGCAGGTTGTGTGTGCTAAAGTGTAGTGCAATGTAGGAGATGCAAGCATGACAATTCATAAGCAATCAACACTTCATACATGAATAATAAACCATACATTCCTTCACCTCCCTACAAGACAAAGATGAGCAAACACTTCCCCTTATACCTCCCATTCTACAAAAACATTTAACACCTTTAATGTTAGAGACATACCTGGAATCCTTGCTGCCAAACAAAAATATTTTTTTGAACAAGATTAATATTGGCCTAAGTCCTCTAAGGTTTAAAACCAAACCAAGTCCCCAGCGGAGTCGCCAAGCTATCGCGACCTACCCTCGAGGGGAGGGAACAAGTTTAGGGGTATTGCTCAAAGGACGGGCCTAAGGCCCCTGATTAGGCGCGGGCTCTCCCAAGCCCATACCCCGCGCGACGTTGGGGTATTCTTAAGAAATTTTGCATAAAAGGAGTCGCCACTAGCCTATTGGGGTCGGCTAGAAACCAAGTGAGGCATGGGAGCGTGCCTCACTTCCTACGCAACCAGAGAATTTAGGTTCAGGGACTTGATTACACTAATTAACCAATTAGTGCCCTTTCAGTACCTAATCTTGTTCATTTTAACAAAATGATTTTTGACAGGCAATTTGGATTGATTTTTATATTTATCCACTAACATGTGAGGTGATCATGCAGGCACGCAATCATTAAAGTAATAATCATAACTACACATGCCGTCAAACATAATTAGATATGCAAATTAAACATGCAACATAATTAATATACAAGCACATAAAAGTCTAATTACACCGAAATGGCAATACATGGCAAATCCTAATCAAATCCCATCATTTTTGGATTTTCGAAATTTTTAATTTTTTTAATATTTTTAAAAAAAAATTAAGTTTTTTTTAAAAATTTTTATTTTCAAATTTTTAATTTTTAATTTTTAAAAGAAAATATTTTTTAATTTTTTAATTTTTTTTTTAATTTTTAAAATTAATTTTTGATTTAAAAATGCAAACTGTGTCGGGTTTGGTTCGACCCGACCCGGTCAAATTGGATCGGGTCCGGTCGGAGACCGGACCCGGGTTCGGTCCAAGTGGGGGGGCCGGCCGAACCGGCCCGACCAGCCTTGGTCGGGCCTTTCTTCGGTTCGGATTGGGCCCAACCAGCGGGCCCAATCTGGTCCAATCTCTTTTATTTTTTAAAAAAAGAAGCCCACAATTCCCTAAGTTCCTAAGCCCACTAGTCCATAAGTCCCTAAGCCCACAAATCTATAAGTCCCAAAGCCCACAAGTCTATAACAGCCCAAGCCCAAACTCAACTCAAATCGTTCAAAAACCCTACACGTTTTGCGACCCGCGCCCGACTCGCGCGACCCGATTCATGACCGAAGCCCTAGGGCTCCTTGGCGGCGCTGACGATGGCGGCGACGGACTTGACGGCGGCAGCAACGCAGTGGGCGGTGGCGAGCTACTGCAGGCTCGTGGGTTTTGCAGTGGAGGCGCGGCAAAGCAGGGGCGGAGACGCGGCGATCCTCGCGGTTGCCGGTAGAGCACGGCGGGTCGTCGCGGGTGGAGGCAGGCAGCACTCAGGCACAGTGGCGAGCTGCTGTGGTGTCGACGACGGGCTGAGATGCGTGCAACTTCAAGCGTCGAGGCGGGGCGCGGTGGTGGCTCAAGCTGCTACCGACGGTGCTGGCAGACGTTCGGCGCTTCGGCAGCAACGACGCGAAGGTGTGGGCATCGCTCGAGGGGCAGAGAACGGCGGCTCGGCGTCGAGGAGAAAGGGCAGACGGGCGGTGTAGCTTTGGCGGCGAGCCGCTCCTCGGCTTCTCCAGATCCGGGTTCCGGGAAGACAAGTGGCGGTCTCGGTTGGTCGAGCGGCGTCGGGTTGAGGCGGCGAGGAGGACAGCGGCTCGGATGGCGTTGGGCAGCGCGCCGTTGCCCTCCTCCCCTCCGTTTCCTCGATTTGGGTTACGGAGAAGACGGCGGGGACGGCATCGATTGGGCGGCTCGGCGCAGCCCCTCTTTTCGAGCTCTCTCGCCGCCGCTCTCTCTCGTTCCTCCTTCGAATTCTCTCTCTCTCTCCCTCTCTCTCTCGCCGAGCTCACTCTCCCTCTGCCCAGCTCTCCCTTCTCTTTTCCTGGTTCCCAACCCCCTTTCGAAAACCCTAGCTACCGAGAGAAGAAGATCCTGGGCGTGGGCTGGGCTCAACTAGAAAGAAAAGTGGGCCAGCCCTGCGCGAGAGGAAAAAAAAAAGGAATAGGGGGCGATGGGCCGATTTGAGGCTGGATCCGGCCCAATCCACCCTCTAAGTAATTTTTCATTTTCTTTTTCTATTTTCTATTTTCTTTTTCTTTTTCTTTTGTTGTTGTTTTGCTCTTTTTTTTTTCTTTTTCTCTAATAATTTTTTGTACTTGAAAACAAAAATTGGGTGTCAACACCCCTTTCGCCAGACCGTCATCTCGCAACTTTCTCTAACACTCCTTAGAGAATAAGGCGGACTTTACCTCTTCTGAGGTAATCATACTACACCCCTGCAACAACGAATCAATAAAGTGCTCCCATGACTCTAGTAAAGAGGCTAACAACATCATGCCTTGCTCTTCATCATCAAGTATCTTACCAACGTTCTTCAGATCCAACATGAGTTTATTAAATTCATCTAGGTGGGTTTTGATAGACGTACCTTCAGTATATCTAAATTGAAACATCTTTTTCAGCATATACAAGCGATTGTTCAATCCTTTCTTCACATAGGATGCTTGAAGTTTTGCCCATAATGCTGCGGTCTCCTTCTCCTCAATAACCTCTAGTAAGACCTCATCCAACAAATTTAACAAGATTATGCTCTTTGCTTTTTGCATAAGCTCTACCCTCTTTGAAGCTTTCATTATTATCGGCAACTCATCTTCACCATCTAGTGCCTTGGCCAAACCTTGTGTTGTCAATAAAACCCGCATCTTGATCCTCTATAACACAAATTTATTTCTCCCATCAAACTTCTCAATCTCATATTTCCTCTCAAACATAATTGCAATAACAGAATTTCCAGATAATAATCAAACAAGTAAAAGCCCTAAATCACAATCAAGAAATCCAATCCCAAGCTCTGATACAAATTGTTGGGATATAATACGCGGAAATGACAGGATCTTGCAATTTACGTCAACGTGAAATCACCCCAGAGAAATAAATGAGAAAAATAAGAACACCAGAAATTTACGTGGTTCGGTCCGAGTATCGGTACCTACATCCATGATGAGAGCCAACAGTGAATTAATTCACTAAAATCGGAGAATCAGAGTTTACAATCGCTTAATCGCTCAAGTGTTTCCCACACCTAGATTTAACCCCAAACCCAAAGTATTTATAAATAAACAACTCACTTGGAAATAAACTCATGGCACAAAATTACCACGCGTTCAAGTCGCACGCCAAAAAAATAGAAAGAATCTCCAACTTCCTCATGCAGCTTCTCTCTCTCGCGGCATGCGACTTCTCGTGGATCCAATCGGCGGCTTCTTGCCAAGAGCTGAGAAAACCTGCAGTTTTCTTTTGCTTTTATATGTAGGCCCAGAAGGTCAAACCTTTGACCTGGGCCCACCACGATATTGGCTTCTTCATGCATGCAAAGGACTTCTTCCTTCAGATGTGTGTGTGCCCAGAAGTGGGACCCACCCTTTTTTTTTCTCTTTTACGCATGGACTTCAACAGCTTCTTTCTTTTCGTATGGTTGCAGCGGCGTCTTTTAGAAAGCAAAGAAGACTTTGGCGATTTCACTATTCTGCAGCTAAGAGGAAACTTTCCTCCAAATTTAAATATTATTTTATATTTCCTCTTTTGTAACGAAAACTCGATATATAATTTAACAATCAGACGGCCTAGATTGCGGCTAACATATGACTAGACACCGATTTGAACGAGTAAAGAGAGATCAGTAGTAGAATAGACTGTCGGTAGCTATTTTGCTAGTTTCCGATCACCAGCCACTCTAGGACCAATTAAAGGATGAAACCGAAGTGATTAGGACATCAAGACTACTGTGAACCACTGATTGATTAAGAATGGACCGCTAGATACAATATTGGCTCGATCGCTAAGAAGTTGAACCCTCGAGGAAAGAAGCCGTTGAACGAGTGGCGCAGGGGTAAGATGGAGGTGGCGCCAGCATCGATAAGGTCGAGGAGATGATGAGGGACACCAAGAAGCTACACAGCGGTGGTAGACTCACCGGCGTGAGGTTGTGGGTCAGCTAGAGAAGAGGTGTGACAATGGCGATTAGGCGCGTGGCAAGAGGAAGAAGAGGAAAGTTGGTGGAGAGAGAGAAGTATCCTTTTATAGAGCGACTGAATGCATATCTGATTTTGTAAATTGTGAGGCCCCTTCCTTAATTTTCGGAGGGAAAATGGTGTATATACTACCCTCATGATCGAATCCTAGCTGTCAGTTTGATCTGATGGTTAAGATTTGATCTCAAAGCCTTACTAATTTGCTTAGGGGTTAAGCAATCTTGAAAATTAGAAAAGAGATTATCTAGATGGTGGTGATACGTTGGAGCCAATAGTTCATATCGTATTTGCGATTAAGGCCTAATTAGGGGCATTTTCATAATTTCACAAAACTCGGGAGCATTTTTGTAGAATTTGGAAAAAGGGATGGCGTGGGGGAAAAGTATGTTAGGTGAATTGCAAGTGCACAATGTCTACAAGTAATAAAGTGATGAGAGAGTATCATTCTCACTATGATTGTGTCTTTATCCAATTACTTACCGAAAGTGATCAATCCAAAGATTTAGCTAACCAAGTCACCAAAAAAAAAAAAAAAGTGAGCTAAACCAAGTTAAAAAAATTGAATTATAAAAGAGTCGAAAATTAAAGAATTCGAAAGCTAATTAAAATTGCAACATAAACCTTATCTAAAGTAAAATGAAAATTACAAGATAAAAATTACAAGATAAATTTCAAGATTTAACTAAGATCACAAAATGTTAGAGCATCCAATTTTAGTTAACCACTCATACTCAATTTTATAACTTGTCATGCAATAAATTAATTTCCAATTGTGTTGGTGAAATTTCCCTAAATTAGATTACAAGCCAATCTTGGTCTAATAATCCCTAATTAAGTATGTTAACCTACACTAACCTTAGGTAAATTTAAACCACCTAAAAGCATTAAGTTCTTGTGGAAATTCCCGGATTTAATCTAAGTAGTCCCAACCTAGATCTACTACCGCAACCACACAAACAATCTAGTGTACTTTGACCTAGATTTAATTTATGGTTCAATATCACTAGTGCTCATGCATACAATCTCCATCTAGTATCATACAAACATCAAAAATCACTTAAAATTTCGCCAAATTTCTAAAAGCATTAAGATCATGATAGAAAACGCCACAATCAAAACAATTATACTCATGAACAAGTCTTGAAAATCAATCAATTATGGTTAAGATCCATTGTAACTCTAACAAAAGAAATTTAGAACATAATTAAAGTTAAATTAACAACGAAAAGTGAAGAGAACATAATACTAAATTAAAACAAATTCACCAATTTGAGTCACAAATAGTTCGAGTTTGCCGCCTCCTTCTCTCCTTGATATGCATCAATTCTATTAGAGAAAACTCCTTAACTGTTTTGAAGCTGACAAAACATTTCCAAAAGTCTAATTTGAAGACTTGTAGACTCAAGTGTTATAATCTGAGGAACTCCTCATTCTTTTGTCAAAGTCTGAAGACCGCTAGACTTTATTCTCAAAGTCTGACCACATTGACAAGTTCCAGACAAAAGAGTGAAGACTTATCCAGATGCGGGTTTGTCTTCAAGAATTCGGTTCGTATGGTTTATAGAAGATCTTATGGTTAGATATATAGCACCTTATGATCAATTATTCTTATTGGAATCAATTCGGATAATCAAATCTCTTGAAAGGCGAAGTATACTTGGAAGGTTCTACTTATGGAAACCAAAATCCTGATTGTATAGGCGAGCAGAATTGATGAGCTCTCATCACATTCCTAAAACGACTCGAGATCTCCTTAATTGATTCTGTCCAATGGGTAGATTGGAAGAACTCCTTTTGGAAAGTGCCAACGATCGTGAAGGCATGAAAGAGTATTTAAGGCAAACCCTCAAGTTGTTCGAAGAAGTATGTGAAATAAAATTTTAAAAGTCTGAAGCTTCCTAGTTCTTTACTATTTCAATTGTCGAGCTTAACTTGTACTCAAAAGAGAGAGCAAACACTTGTGAGACTTTGGACAAGTGTAGTAGAGTTTCTACACTGTAAAATCAAGGACGTGAGGCTATAAAATCTCTTTTAATTCATAATGAAGTCCAGCCAATAGGCTATCAATGCGGGAGAGTGGACGTAGGCTTAATCTAAGTCAAACCACTATAAATTTTGTATTTATATTCTCTTTCCTGAACTCTTTTATTCATTCGTAAAATTATTTAATTACTCTAGTCCATTACTTTGTAGATTCCAACTTAAAAGAAAAAGTATTTATAAACGTTTCCGCAAAAATTTCTTTTAACACCTATTTACCCCCTATAGGTGTTCGTACTTGCCTTTTCAATTGGTATCAGAGCTCGTGTGCTTATTTATTGAAGTGTTTTTACTTCTTAACCTAAAGATCTATAGCTAGTATTTTGACTCTAGATTTGGTTGAAGGCCAAAGCAACACCAGACCTCCCTACTTTGATGGGAATGAATACAATGTGTGGAAAAACAAGATGAAGGCATTCATGAGATCGAAAGATTCCTTGTAATGGGACATAGTAGAAAAATGGATTATTCTCAAAAAGAGGAAAAGAAGTTGAAGATGTTGGCAAAATGGCACAAGAAAAAATAACCAAGAGACAAGCTCTTGATGCTAAAGCCATCTACTCTTTATGTTGTGCTTTATCTCCTTGTGAATATAACAGAATTTCATCTTGTGAAACAACCAAAGACGTCTGGGATAGGTTGCACGTTACTTATGAAGGAACTGATCGAGTTACCATCTACTCTTTATATTGTGCTCTATCTCCTTGTGAATATAACAGAATTTCATCTTGTGAAACAGCCAAAGACGTCTGGGATAGGTTGCACGTTACTTATGAAGGAACTGATCGAGTTAAAGAAACAAAAATCAATATCCTACTTGGACAGTATGAAGCCTTCAAGATGAAGCCAGGAAAATCCATCACTAACATGTTCAGTTGTTTCACAGAGATTGTAAACAGTCTAGCATATCAAGGACAACCAATCTTAGGTGAAGGTCAATAAATTGCTGCGTGAACTCTCCAAAGACTAGAATTACGTGAAGACTTTAATAAGAGAAACCCGGAGGATCATGCCTCTTTCAGTAGACGAACTAGTTAGCACACTTCAATCATATGAAGTGGAGCAAATAAATGAAGAAGAAGATCTAAAAGTAAGAAGTCAATTGCTTTAAAATCTAACGATGATTCTGATGATACAGATTCAGAAGATGATATGGACGATGAAGAACTAGCACTCATGATAAGGAAATTCATAAAGTTGAATAGAAAGGGAAGAAGATTCAACTGGAAGAAGAAAGACACTCAAAAATTTCAGAACAAATCAACTGAGGATGATAAAGTCAACAAAGATGTGATCTATTTTGAATGCAAGAAAAAAGGGCACATTAGACCCAACCATCCTCTGTTGAAGAGAAAAATGGAAGAACTGAGAAATACAAAAAGGCTCTCAAAGCAAAGACATTGAGCGATACTGAATGTGAAGAAAGTGATGAAGAATATGCCAACATATGTCTAATGGTCAATTCAAAATCAAACTTAGACTTTGAAATAGATTTAGACTCAGACTCAGACAAAAAAATTGAGGTTAGCAATTTAACAATTCCTACTAAAGTTTCAAAGTATATAGATGAACTTTGTTTTAGCCTCAAAACATTTCTTAAAAGGATTTCTGAGCTGAAGAAGGAAAATTCTAAACTAAAGCAATAGGAAACTTCTCGTAAAGAAAAGTTTGAAAGTTTAGACAAAAGTTTTATTAAGTTGAAGGAAAATGCAGATTCTCTTTCGAAGGAAAATACTATTTTGAAAGAAGATATTTCAAATATTACAAAAAAGTTTTCAAAAGGATCTCGAGAAATTGGAAAAGATTTTTTCAGTACAAAGACCCTATTTCAACAAATCTGGTTTGAGAATGACTCTAGAAACTATTCATTTAATTGATTTTCCAAAAGTAAAGGAAAAAATCAAACAGATACCTACAAAAATATTTAACAAAAATCATTTTCAAAGAATTTTTATAAAACCTGCTGGCCGAAGCGCTCTCAAATGTTCAAAGTGTAATAGCTCAGAATATTTTGAGAAAGAATGTCTCAAGATTTGGACACCTATTAAGAGGGATTGGGCAAAAATTGTATTTAGTACTAACTCCTCTAGACCCAAGAAGATATGTGTACTAAAGAAAGCTTGAGTTCTTTTTATAATTGCAAGTCACTATCAAGGAAAAGGTTAAGTGGTATTTGGATAGTGGCTGTTAGAGACACATGACAGGAGATTCAAATTGTTTTATAAAGCTTATGCAAATAATTGGTGGAAAAGTTTCCTTTGGTGAAAATAGCAAAGGAAGAATTGTTGAATGTAGGACTGTGAAAATTGGAAGTCTCATAATCAACAATGTTTCCTTGGTGGAATATTTGAATTACAATTTACTCAGCATTAGTCAACTGTGCAACACTAGATTCAAAATTAATTTCCAAGAAGGTATCTGTTCGGGAACTAGTAAAGATTTCTCTCAATCCTTTACTAGACATCAGACATAGAAATATTTATCTTCTGGATATAAAACAAGAAAGTTCTTAGTGTCTAATATCTATTCAAGATGAAGCAAACCTTTGGCATCAAAAACTTGGCCATATTAATATGAAGCAGATTGCCAAGATCTCCTCTAAGAAACTTGTTCGTGAACTCCCAAATCTGACCTATCAAAAGTCTAATCTATGCACGCCATGTGTTTTGAGAAAACATGTTAGAAGTTCTTTTAAACCTATAAATCAAGTTTCTACTAATTGAGTTTTACAGTTTCTGTATATGGATCCCTTTGGACTAACCAAAACTCAAATCATTAGTGGAAAGAGATACTGCCTAGTAATCGTGGATGATTATTCTCGTTTTATTTGGGTTTACTTTCTAACAAGTAAGTCTAAAACATTTTCTTACTTTTCAAAAGTTGCCAAGAAAGTTCAGAATGAGAAAGGTTATGCTATTTCAAACATACTGACAGACCATGGAGGTGAGATTTGGTCTGTCAGTATGTTTGAAAATCAAGACTTTGCTAAATTTTGTGATAAATCTAGATTCCAGCATGTTTTCTCTTCTCCATATACTCTAGAACAGAATGTGAATGTGGAAAGAAAGAATAGATCTCTGCAGGAGATGGCAAGAACTCTTTTAATTAAAAGTAATATTTCTTCTCGATTTTAGGCTGAAGTAGTTTCTACAGCTTGCTATATTATTAACAGAATATTTTTAAGGCCTATTTTAGAGAAAACTCCTTATGAAGTTTTTAAAGGGAAAAAGCTAAATGTTTCTTATTTTCATGTGTTTGGTTGTAAGTGTTTTGTTTTGAAAAATTCAAATGATCGAACTTGTAAGTTTGAGGAAAAATCAGATGAAGGAATTTTCCTTGACTGCTCAACTTCAAGCAAAGCCTACAGAATATTCAACAAGAAGACTTAGTCTGTGGAAGAATCTATGAACGTCAAATTCCAAGACTCTGTACAGAATCAAATGAATTAGACTCAACTTGAAGAATTTGAATTTGCTCCAGACCTTACAAAGTCTACTTCCCCTGAAGTGGTTCAGACTTCTGAAGATCAGCAACGAACAGATTTAGAAGATTCAACCAAATTAGAAGATCAGCAAACCTTCAAACCAACCAGTAACTGGAAGCATAAGTCTAGTCATCCCAAGGAACTCATCATTGGTAACATTGATAAAGGAATTCGTACTAGATCCAAAAAATGAGAAGAGTCTAGTGCTTTAGTACTCATTTCTGAGATAGAACCCAAAAGTATAGAAGAATCCCTGTCTAATGAAAACTGGATTGAAGTTATGTAAGAAGATCTCAAACAGTTCAGTATCAACGATGTTTGGGAGCTAATTCTTAAACCAAAAGGTAAATCTATTATTGGAACTAAATGGGTTTTCAGGAACAAAATGGACGAGAAAGGAAAAATGGTCAGAAACAAAGCAAGACTCGTGACCAAAGGATATACGCAAAAGGAAGGGATAGACTATGATGAGACCTATGCACTAGTAGTAAGGTTAGAAGTAATTAGATTATTACTTATTTTTGCTTGTTTTAAAATTTTCAGGTTATTCCAAATGGATGTCAAAAATGCATTCCTCAATGGATTTATCCAAGAAGAAGTCTATATAAAACAAGCACCTGGATTTGAAGATCCAAAAAAGCCAGACTCAGTCTTCAAACTGAAAAAGGTTATATATGGATTAAAGCAAGCACCTCGAGTATGGTATGACAGGTTAAGTAAATTTATAATTCAAAATGGTTTTGTTAAAGGAATATGGATACTACTTTGTTCATTAAAAGAGAATGTAAAGATTTTCTCCTCGTTTAAATCTATGTTGATAACATTATCTTTGGATCACCTAATGAAAATATGTGCAAGAAGTTTTCTAAGTCTATGCAGGATGAATTTGAGATGATCATAATGGGTGAATTAACTTTCTTTCTCGAATTACAAGTTAAACAAGTGAAGAAATGAATTTTCATTCACCAAGAAAAATATACAAAAGATCTCATCAAGAAGTTTGGATTGGAGAACTGCAAAAAGACTAATGTACCAATGTCAAGTCCTTCGAAGCTAGATAAAGATGAAGGAGGAAAGAAAGTTGAGCAAAAAAGCTCTAATGTACCAATGTCAAGCTAGATAAAGATGAAGGAGGAAAGAAAGTTGAGCAAAAGCTCTACAGGAGTATTATCGGTTCGCTTCTTTATCTTACTGCTTCTAAACCTAACATTTTGTTTAGTGTTTGTATTTGTGCTAGATTTCAATCAGATCCTAAAGAATCTCATCTAAGTGCTGCAAAATGCATTATCGAATACGTTGCAACTACTTCAAAGTTAGGTATGCAGTATCCCAAGGAACGAGCCTTTACTCTCCTTGGATATTCAGACGCAGATTTAGTATGTTGTAGAGTCAATAGAAAGAGTATTTCTGGTACTTGTCAACTGTTGAGCAACAAGCTGGTGTCTTGGTTCTCAAGAAAGTAGAGCACTATAACTCTTTCAACATCAGAAGTAGAGCATGTAGCTCTTGGAAGCTATTATTCCCAAATCTTGTGGATAAAGCAATAGTTAAAAGACTTTGGAATCGAAAACTCATGCACCGAGATCAAATGCGACAGCACCAATGCGATTAATCTCACAAAGAATCTAATTCTTCATTCAAGAGCAAAGCACATAGAAATCTAACATTGTTTCATTAGAGATCATGTTCAGAATGGAAAAATTATGATACAATTCATTGACTCGAAGAATCAGTTGGCAGACATATTTACAAAGCCACTAGAGAAAAGCCTATTTGAGTCTATTCGCACTAAACTGAACAACACATCTTTTAAAGTCTGAAGATGATCAGAACGTCCAAAGGTCACGACTATAAGTTAATTATGTGCTAGTAATTTAATTTTTTTATGAAAATTTGAAAATGTATGTTTACTTTTGAATCGCTACTTATTTATTTTATTTTTAGTAATTATCTTTTTAGTTTTGAATTTATGGCAATTTTTCATTTTCAAAAAGACAATTTTTTTCCTTTTCCTTTATGACGATCCGTATATCCCGTTTCATTTGCTTTATATATTGTCGATTGAGACTAAATGGGATCTTTTTTGTGTGAAAAGTTAATCTTCGAATTGAGGGTTTGATTTTTGGTTAAAAGATCGACTAAAATTCTACTCGAAAGTCAATGGTTTGACTTTTCTAGTTTTCATTAAAAACAACTAGGAGCTCATCTAAAAATGGCATTCCAAAAGGAAATAAATGAAACCGACACTTTTTGTTCGAAAAGCAGGCTCCTTTGTGATCGGAAACTCTAATCTTGAGTTTTCTACCTTTATCGACGAGTCGATTAAAAATCAAGTATCAACACTATTTATTTCAAACAATAAAGTTATCAAGTTTTGGGAAATATTTTTCAAATCATTCAAGCCTTGTGAAAAATATTTTTCAAGAAAATATTCTCCTCAAATTCTAGTATCTGGGGCATGGAAAATGAGGGGCCAAAGAAAACAAAATTAGGGAAAATGATTTTCTTTTTTAAAAAAAGGAAATCATTTTTCCCATCTTTCTCACTTCTTCATCTGTTCTCCAAAGCTGCTCATTTCCCCTTGAGAATTGCCCGCTTTCCATCTCCATCATGTGCCACGTGTCCGTCACCTCTTCTTTCTCCTTCCTTCGCTTATCGTTAATGCTCAGCACCCTCCCTTCCTCAACTTCCACTCTCAACTCGTACTTCCTCATCCCCAGTAGGTTCGCCGGGAACATGTGCACCTTTAGCATCTCCCTTTGATTGATCTATGTGATCGTGAGCTATGCAACCTCCCTTGATACATCTGGCTAACGCAGCGGTGTTCACACTTAATTTTTAGTCGACATGTCAACAAAAGGTAAAATATCGAGATTAGGATTTATAATCACAATGGAACCATTTTCTCGGATAAAAAGTGTCATTTTCATTTCTTTTTTCATTGGCCTTTGTTTAGCTATTTTCATCAAAAAGTGAAAAGTTGACTTTTGAGTGTACTTATTTTGTCGACCCTTAGACCAAAATGTTAACCCAAGTCAAAATTTGGTTTTCTGTACAATAAGTTCCCAAATAATCCCAATTTCATTTGCCCGAAAAAGATTTCGAAAAAATCGAAGTTTTGACCATAAATCGCCTTTTAGTGATTAGTCACCGAATAGTTGACTTTTAGTTAACTCTTTGGCAAAAAAAAATTAAAAATCCATAAATAACTTTTTTTAGCTTCAATTTGACTTTGGCCACAAAAATTTCTCAAAAATCAATTAAGAATCTTTTTTTTCCTGAATTTTTCAAATTTAGGTTCAAAATTGTACATAAATAAAATTACTTCTTTTCTAGTCATATTTTGGTCTAACTTATTGTACAACATTTGATCTAAAGGTCATTTTAAATTCACTCGTGCAACAAATCTTGTGATTTGTCATGTTTTAGCGAAAACTTCCATTTTTAGCCATGATTAAGGGTTTTGATCAACTCTTGATGATTGGCGTAATTGCACCCCTTATCAACTTGTTTTCTTAATGTTAGTCCAAATGCGAGGTTAATTTTGGCAAATTCACATTGGAACTTCTTAATATGGCAAATTGGGCAACTTTAGCACATCTAAAGGTTGCGAAATGAGGTTAATGTATTCCGATTGAGCCGATTCAAGTTGTCCATTCTAGACTAAGGCTTAATTTGATGAATTCGAGTCCAATTTGAACAATGAACTTCAATTTCATTTTGACGTCTATTTTTGTACCATCATGTCAATGTCGATTTAAAGCTTTTTTTTTTTTTTTATGACTAAGGGACCGCCGGAGATCACCCTTTGGGGATCACATGACCCTCCAGTGATCGGTAGAACCCGTGGGGCCTCACCGCAAGCCGCTATTTAAACATAAACCCTCGGGGGGGTTGGCCCAAGAAACCACCTTTGGGACCCCCACTTAAGTCGCAAGTATCCGGATATTCGAACTCATTCCCTCGACGATGAGGTGGTAAAGCCCAACCATCATGACTACCTACGGGTGGGTTCGATTTAAAGCCATTAGGCTACATTGAGTACAATAAATTGAACCGATTAATATTTTGTTATATCAATTCCATTCAATTTCAATCAATTTGGTAACTAAGAGTGAGAGCTATGGATATTGCGCTAATTGTTTTAAAACTCCAAATTCACGTGCCTATTAAATCTATGCATGATTTTTGATATTTGAGAGATGATTAAACCAATTTAATCCATCAGGATATTGTTAAAAGGGTTTGATTGGTTTGATTGGACGAATTTGGACCGTTTCTTTTCAATTTAGCCCATTTCTCTTTTAAATTGGACAAAAATCCTTTACAATTAGGTCCCCAGATGACCTAATTGCACAAACTTTGGCCAAAGGCCAACTGAACAGGTCAAAACCGGTTCCGACCAGTCAAACTGGCCTCCGGGTGGCTTTCCTGTGATCGTTTGTTCACTTGATTTAGCTTGATTCTAACTTGAAGTTTTATCATTCAACTTAGATCATCGTTGAGCTACTTTGAGCCATTTCAAGCTGTTATCTGGTGGCTGGAATAGTTCATTTGAGCTCAACTTAGAAGATCACAAATGTAAAGTTCTACTAAACTTGAATCCAATGAGGCGAGATTGCCATAGGCAATTGGGGCTAGGACTCAAAACCCTAGGTGGTTATTATATGTTTGATTGATAATTTAGATGAGTCATGATGAGTTTTGATGATGTTGTGATGACTGATGATGAATCTATGGCTTGATGTTGCATAATCTCTTGTTCTGGAAATTTGTAAACCTATTTTGACTAATCTGATAAACGTCTTGGAGCGAGCTAGTAAATGATCTTGTTTGGCTTTGATATCTTCATATGACTTGAAGTAGACTTCACGAGCTTTCCATAGAAATATTATATGCTCAATTTGACTATCGTTTTCCCTGTCATATGCTTGTTACAAAATCAGTACTTCATATGCGGGTTTTTCATTCATTATTTTTTGTACTATGATTTTCGAGTCGGTATGTTCACAAAAGTTGATCAGGACACTTACACCTATAGAATATAAAGATTTTATGAAATTTGAAAATCATTTAGTTAGGTCGATCACCTATAAATCGCCAATATCACAATCTGTAAAATCATCCATCATGTTGACCTGCATCTGTTCTTCATTTTTTATAAAATCATTCATTGAGAATCTTAAGTCGGCTTCTCCATGAAAGTTGTGAATAACACATAGATCTATAACGAGTAATATTTTCATGAGGTTTGGGATTGATTTGGTAAGGTCAAATATCTGAAAATCGTCCTTGTTGTGTTTTGTAAAGCTTGTTTCACTGATTTAGTGTACTAGTTCTTTGAACGTTATAAAATCATGCAACTAGAATCTGAATTGGAGGTCCTCATGAAAATTGTAGATGTCTTTATTTTCTGTGTGCTGTCAAATTTTCAAGAAAAAATCACCTCATTAGGTAGACATGATTAGACTTGCATTACACAATATCTTGTTTGTAAACATGTTTCTGCATGACTATTGTCTATTATGTGATTGTTATAAAATCATGTGATGACAACGGGAAGTCGATGTCTCCATGAGTTGTATTCCTCATGTTATGATCTTTGATATGTAAAATTTTTAGGTTGAAAGAAGCTCATTAGTTTGATGAGAATTGCATTGAATTGTATGTGTTTGCTTCAGTAATGCTGATTTTTCCAAAATGACCATTGCATATTTGGTGATTTTTATAAAATCATGCATGCTAAATTAGGTGATATTGTATTCATAAGATCGCTTGTTATATGTTGATCTCCGTTTTCAAAAAATTTCGAAAAATAAAAAGTCCATTTATCATTTTTCATGAGTGTCATAAAGTTGCAAGGCATTCTGAAACTCTTTCCTAAACTAACCCTTCAGTCATTTTTTATTTGATTTAAATTTTGAAATGCGTTCTTCACCAATGTTGTTGAAAACATTTCAAACTTCGATTTGATACTAATTTCATTGAATTTGAAACTCATTAGGATGTTCAAAAAGGCATGATCATAGTGTTGTTAATTCCGCACCCAGGTTCTCCTTAGATATATGAAAGTGTTTCATAATTTTGATGAATTTATTGTCCTTTCTTGAAAATATCCAAAATACGCCTTTTTCAATCTGTAAACTAAGTCTAGATTCCTTAGATCTTCAAATCCTGGTGATTGTTCCACATAGACTTCTTCTTGTATGAATCCATTCAGGAATGCACTTTTGACATCCACCTGGAATAATCTGAAATTTTTAAAACAAGTAAAAGTAAGTAATAATCTAATTGCTTCTAATCTAGCTACTAGTGCATAGGTCTCGTCATAGTCTATCCCTTCATCCTGTGTATATCCTTTCGGCATGAGTCTTGCTTTGTTTCTAATCACTTTTCCTTTCTCATTCATTTTGTTTATGAAAACCCACTTCGTTCCAATCACGTATTTGCCTTTGGGTTTTGGAATCAGCTCCCATACATCATTGATGCTGAATTGTTTGAGTTCTTCCTGCATAGCTTCTATTCAGCTTTCATTAGACAGGGCTTCGTCTATACTTTTGGTTCTATCTTAGAAACAAATGCTAGAGCACTGAACTCTTCTCTTCTTTTGGATCTAATACGAATTCCTTCATCAATGTTGCTAATGATGAGTTCTTTGAGATGACTTGACTTGTGCTTCCTATCGTTGCTTGGTTTGAAAGTTTGTTGATAATTTGCTTCAGTTGAATCTTCTTGATATGCTTGTTGTTGTTCTCTGGAAGTCTGAACCTCTTTAGGGGAAGTAGACTTTGTTAAGTCTGGAACAAGTTCAGACTCTTCAAATTGAGTCTAATCTGCTTGATTCTGCACATACTCTTGAAACTTGTCGTTCAAAGATTCTTCTACGGATTGAGTCTTCTTGTTTAAGACCATGTAAGCTTTGCTTGAAGTCGAATAGCCAAGAAATATTCCTTTATCTGATTTCTCCTCAAACTTTTCAAATCGATCATTTGCATTTTTCATAATAAAGCAGTTACAGCCAAAGATATGAAAGTAAGAAATAATAGGCTCATTTCCTTTATATACTTCATAAGAAGTTTTCTCTATGATAGACCTCAAGAGTACCATGTTAATAATATAGCAAGCAGTGGAGATTGCTTCTGCCCAAAATCAAGAGGATATCTTGCTTTTTATCAAGAGAGTTATGGCCATCTCCTGTAAGGATCTGTTCTTCCTTGTTACAACCTCATTTTGTTCTGGAGTGTATGAAGAAGAGAAAACATGCTAAAAACCATATTCATCACAGAACTTTGCAAAGTCCTAATTTTTAAACTCATCTTCATGGTCAGTTCGTATGCTTAAAATAGCATAACCCTTTTCATTCTTAACCTTCTTCGCAAACTTTGAGAAATAAGAGAAAACTTCAGACTTACTTGCCAGAAAGTATACCCAAGTAAAGCGAGAATAATCATCCATGATTACTAGGCAATATTTCTTTCCATCAATACTCTGAGTTTTGGTTGGTCTAAAAAGGTCCATATGAAGGAGCTGCGGAGCTCGATTGGTAGAGACTTGATTCATAGGTTTAAAGGAACTTCTGACTTGTTTTGCCAAGACACAGGGAGTGCATAACTCATTCTTCTGGTAAGCCAGATTAGGAAGTCCTCTAACAAGTTTCATAGAAGAAATCTTAGCAATCTATTTCATATTTACATGACCAAGCTTCCGATGCCACAAACTTGCTTTATCTTGAATCGAAATAAGACACTGATAACTTTCTGGGTTTTACATCCAGAAGGTATATGTTACCATGCCTTCGACCAGTAAAAGACTAAGAGAAGTCTTGACTCGTTCCAGAACAAATGCCTTCTTGGAAGTTTATTCTGAAACCAGTATTGCAAATCTGACTTATGCTAAGTAGATTATAGTTCAAACCTTCCACCAAGGAAACATTATTGATAGTCAAGCTTCCAATCTTTACAATTCCACATCCTATAATTTTTCCTTTGCTATTTCCTCCAAAAGAAACTTTTCCTCCATTCAGTTTAACAAGCTTTATGAAGCAGCTTGAGTCTCCTGTCATATGCCTCGAACAGTTACTATCCAAATACCATTTGATCTTTCTTTTAATAGTGACCTGTAATCAAAAGAAAAACTCAAACTTTCTTCAGTACCCAGATTTTCTTGGGGCTAGGAGTGTTAGTATTAAAAGCAGTCTTAGCCCAGTCCTTCTTAATTGGTCTCCAAACTTTGGGACATTCTTTTTCGAATTGTTCTGAGCTATTACACTTTGAACATCTAAGTGCACTTCGGCCAATAAGTTTTACAAAAACTTTTTGAAAATGATTTCTGTAAAATGCCTTTGCAGGTCTTTATTTAATTCTTTCTTTTACTTTAAGAAAATCAATTAATGTAACAGTTTCTGAAGTCATATCCAAACCATATTTATTAAAGTAGGGTATTTGAGCTGAAAGAATTTTCTCCAATTTTTTGGATCCTTTTGAAAATCTTTTTATAATATTTGAAATATCTCTTTTCAAAATGGTGTTTTCCTTTGAAATAGAATCAGAATTCTCTTTCAAATTATCAAAACTTGTTTTCAGATTTTCAAATTTTTCTTTCCAAGAAACTTCCTGTTGCTTGAGCTTATAATCCTCCCTTTTTAGTTCAAAAATCCTTTTAAGAGAGGATTTGAGATTGAGACAAAGTTCATCTATGTATTTAGAGACTTTGATAGAAATTTTTAAGTCACTAACCTCAATTTCTTTGTTTGAATCTGAATTAGAGTATGTTTTTTATTCTGAGTCTGAGTCAGAATGTGCCATCAGACATATATTGGCATATTCTTCTTCGCTTTCCTCACACTCGGTGTCACTCCAAATTTCAACTTTAAGAGCTTTTTTGTATTTCTCAGTTTTTCCTTTCTTCTTTTTCAACAGAGGACAGTTAGGTCTAATATGCCCTTTTTTTTTCTTTTTTTTCTTTTTTGCATTCGAAGATATAACATCCTTGCTAGATTCATTGTCTTCTGTTGGTTTCTTCTGAAAATTATTTGTACTCTGTTTCTTCTAGTTGAATCTTCTTCCCTTTCTTTCAGCTTTCTAAATTTCTTGATCATAAGCGCCAACTCCTCATCGTCCATATCATCATCTGAAAATGTATCATCAGAATCAATATTAGATTTTAAAGCAATTGATTTCTTATCTTTAGGATCTTCCTCATCATTGATCTGCTCCACTTCGTAGGACTGAAGTGTGCCTATTAATTCATCTACTGATAGAGGCATAATCCTTTGAGTCTTTCTAATTGAGGTCTTCACATTATTCCAATCCTTTGAAAGTCCATGCAATAGTTTGTTTACTTTCATTGGTCTAGAAATTGGTTGACCTTGATAAGCTAGGCCATTCACAATCTCTGTAGAGCAACTGAACATATCAGTAATAGGTTATCTAGGCTTCATTCTGAAAGCTTCATAATGTCCAAGCAAAATGTTTATTTTAGTTTCCTTCACACGATTAATCCCTTCGTAGGTAACATGTAATCTGTCCCAAACTTCTTTTGTTGTTTCACAAGAAGAAATTTGAATATATTCAGTGGGAGATAAGGCACAATATAAAGAGTAGATAGCTTTAGCGTCAAGAGTTTGTCTCTTGGTGATTTCAGCTTGTGTTGTCTCGTCAGCATCAACAACTTCTTTTCCTCTGTCTGAGGTTGATGTTGCTTTAGGATTAATCAATTTTTCAACAACATCCCACTCCAAGGGATCTCTCGATTTCATAAATGCCTTCATCTTGTTATTCCACACATTGTACTCCTTTACATCAAAGTAAGTAGGTCTGGTGTTGCTCTGACCTTCAACCAGTCGTAGAGCCAAAATACTAGCCATAGAGGATCTTTAGCTTAGAAGTAAAACACTTTAATAATTAAGCACATAGCTCTAATACTAATTGTAAGTGCTAGTATGAACACGTAGAGGGAGGTGAATAGGTGTGAAGATAATTTTTCGCAAAGAACAATAGAAATACTTTACTTTTGAAACTGAGTCTAAAAGAACAACAGACTTTGAGTGAAATCAGATTTTAGCAGTTAAATAGAACTACAAACAAAATAAAAAAGTTCAGGGAAGAGAATAAGAACACAATGTTTATAGTAGTTCGACTTAGATCAAGCCTACGTCCACCCTCCCACGCTGACAGCCTCCTGGCTGGTTTTCACTATGAATTAAAAGAGAATTTTCAATCTTGCGATCTCGACTTCACAGTGAAGAGTCTCTACTTTTTCTCACGAAGGCACACTATGAGTATCTCTCTCTTTTGAGTACAACTTTGAGCTCAGTGTAAGAAATGAGAAGCTTCAGACTTTGGAATTTCTCTTTCACGCATTCTATCGAATGACTAGAGATGTCTCCTTAAATACTCATTTATGCATTTTCGACTGTTGGCACTTTCCAAAAGAATTCTTCCAATCAACCCGTTGGACGAAATCAATCAAGGAGATCTCGAGTCGTTTGAAGATTGTGATGAAAGCCGTCAATCTTGTTCGTCCATACAATCAAGATCTTAGTTTCCATAAGTAGATTTTTTCCAAATTTACTTGCTATCCGAAAAGATTTGATATATCGAAATTGATTTCGATAAAGATAATCAATCTCGCAGGTAATATTTCCATCCAAAAGGCTATATATAACTTGTACGAACTGAACTCTTGAAGAAAGAAAGATGATCCATCATCTGGATAAGTCTTCATTCTTCACTTGCGTTCAATCTAGAATTTGTCAGAATTGAGAGACTTCTAATGTAGAACAAACTTTGACACTAAAGTCTGGCAGTTTTCAAACTTTGACACAAAAGTCTGGAAATCTTCAGAATAGATTTTGGATAAGTTTTGTCAACTTCAAAACATCAAATGAGTTTTCTCCAACACTCTTTGCTCTATGTATATCCATGGCAATGACCCCAAAGAGGATCCAAACACCATGGAAGCAAAAACAATCACCTTACATACTCCATCCCGAGCCCTTGCCATCGATCATGCCAATCTCTTTTGTGCTCCATACCCCACAAACTGTGACCCCTCTCCACCGATCCACGCGTCCAACGTCTCTCTCTCCAGACAACAAAGGAAGTCTCTATGTGGGGAAGCCTTCGAAGTCTATTGGCTTCGCGGACGAATTGGTCTCAAATTCGGATAGAAGGTCTAGAAATGTAAGGAATATTGGACTGGCAACGCCCTCCAAATAGGAGCCATCGGCTTTAATACTACTTGTTGGAAGCATATGGCAAAAGCTTGATATATTTACCTAGGAATATCACTAATAGCGACTCCGGTTCGAGCTCATCTACATATTCATTTGCACTCACTTTTACTTAAAAGATTAAAGCAATAATTTAAGGACAGATTAGAATATATTGACTACTCCTTATTATACAAATGCTCCAATACGAGAATTTTTTGCTTTTTAGGCAGCTGAGCCTTCCACTACTTGTGGGCACCGCCTTTCCGAGCTCCACCGCCACTATTGCAGGAGCAGTCATTGGGGAGATCTTGTGGAATCCGGCCTTGTGCGATTCGAAGAACGGCCGACGATGACTTTCGGGAGTGGCGGCCGAGGGAGGAGCGGGGATGGGGCGCTGACGCGGAGAGGAACGACGTCATGGTATTCTCGCAGTCGTAGGAGTTGCGGGGTGGCCTTTCATGGCAGACGATTCGGCGTGGGAATCCGAATCTATCTTGCCGAGCTTTTTCTGGGGGTGTCTTGTCGGCAGAAAGTCTCGACTCAAGTCCTCAGAGTAACCAACCAACCAACTCAAGTCCTCGGTAACTCTGTTAGTTAAATTGAAGGGAATTAATGGAAAATCTTGATAGTATTGATTTAATAAGTTTTTGGACATGATTGAACTATCTAAATATTTTATGATTTAGTTGCACTTTTACGATAAATATTAGATTACTAATAATATTATCATTGTTGCTATCATCAATATTGCTATTATTATCACTAAATCAATATATGCATATGCCTACTGTTAAAATTTTGGTCCCTTCGATCTCTATAATTTTAACAAACACATCATCAACCCAAGTTTTATTTTAGATTAAGAGATATTCACATATGATGTTATTACAATAATTAAAATTAGAGACTTTCACCCACATATGTGCGGGGTGTGTAGCAAGTAGAAATAAGTAGTTTGACTCATTTTAAGACATCTGGCATTGTAAATGAGGCTGAGTGGCAAGCTTGCCCAACTGGAAGTTGAAATAGAAGAGGTGACTGAAATGTACAAAAGTCTAAAAATTTAATCAAAAGTTAACACCTTGAAATGAAAATCTGAACATTTAGAAACTTGTTTTGAGCTATACCTATGCAAACACTAAAATTCCTACTTTAGTATTTACAGAATATATTTTATGTGTTTGGTACATGCCAATGTGGTGCAAATGACAAAATTACACTACATGTGTGTTCTATACACCTCAATCAATTTTAATTTTGAATTTCAATGTCTCTCACTTTCCATCAATTTGCTTCTCAATTTGTCATAGTTATATGGCCTGACTGTACACAAAATAATTTATGATTGATCTGAATAGTCACAAATCCTTATACCGCAATTAAGAGAATGAAAGTTCCAGTTATTATCGACGATGTATGGCAGGGAGGACGATGTATCACATAGAGACGTTGGGATTATTCAGATGCTTGCAAACCCCATCGTTAAGGGAAAAAAAAATAAAGCTAGATATATATGCATCATTGAAATATACTTGAAGGAGAATAGATGTGATGTAACGGTTTGAACAATTAAAGAGAATAATTTAAATTCTATTGCAAAAGGGCGAAGTTTTCAATAGATTTGTAAAAGGGAATGATTAGGACCTGAGCAGATCCTTAAAAAGGCTCTGACAGCTAAGAAAGACTGGCTAGAGGCTGGGTGGTGCCTCGAAAAAGATTACCACCCCATTGACCTACCCATTCCACTCCCCCCTTCGGGAGGGAAGGGAGGTCAGCCTGGATCCCCGCGACACCTTCCCCCTTGAAACGCAGGGGCGTGGTACAGGGAAATGAAAGGTCCGGGGGGAAACCCCCCATATGTGATGTAATGGTTTGAACAATTAAAGAGAATAATTTAAATTCTATTGCAAAAGGGCGAAGTTTTCGATAGATTTGTAAAAGGGAATGATTAGTTGAGGTGAATTGAAATGCCACATAAAATACGTATAGATGATTTGAATATTTTATAATCTAGTTCCTGATTCCTTAGGTTTGACCTTTTTTTAAAATCGCGTGTTGAGCTCTCGGCCCATCTTATATGTTCGAGTAGGTTTTCGACGATACACCTACTTATACCTTTGTCCACTCCCATATTCATTTTACTTGCCGAACGGTGAAGCTCTAAGAGATATTCACTATTATCATAGGTTATGGCGAATTGTAGTGCCACGTTGATTCACATAAATGAGTTGAATCACTTATAATCCGATTTCACGATCCCAAAGGTTGACACTTTTTGGAAATGACGTATTGGCTAGTTTGTGTGTTCGAGTGGGCTTTCGCCAATAAATCCACTTCCTCTCTCATATTTACCTTATTTAATCAAAGATATAATCAAATATATATAAACACACTCGAAACATGATAAATACTTTAATAACTTATTACTTCCTGTTTCAAATAATGCGCCATTATGTTAGTAAAATATACGTTAACCAATCTGTCTAATGAGATATCAAGTTGTATAATCTATTAAAAATAATGAGACGGTGAATATTCTATTCCGAAAAAATTTAGAAGAATTGAATTGAATAAATGACGAACATGCATAAACTCTAGAACAGGAGAGTTACATATTTTAAATAATATATAAAATTAGCATAAAATTTAATTTATGTAAACCGCAGGACATCTTACTTTAAAAAACAAAAAATAGTCTACCTGCTCTCATGAACTTATCTATTATGGTGCTACATAATTCTATTTTCAATTCTTCCCATGCGTGGCACGAGTACAAAAGCCAGTTTGATGGAATTTCTTATCGTTGGTAATAGTCTATAACCACAATATGGAGAGAGATAGTTGATAAAAAGTCAGAGAAGGACGGCCAGTTACATCCTCTAGATTTTACAATTAGAGTCACACTAATCGATGACTACTCCGCCCCCATTCCAGATGTAAAGATTCATGCTCGTGCTTCTTATAAATTTTCTAATAGTTCGACAATTAGCCCCATTTTTGCGATTGTTAAAAAATGTTTTCAGACAAGACCGCAGTAGCTCTTAATTGCAACTTGATTTTTTACATACTTGACTATAATTTCCATTGTTGTTTTCTCAGTTACACTATATAAGAAAAACCACCTATGGAGAGGAAAGAAAATTCGTTGCCGAAGGTCCATTTTTCTTTGCCAGGAGCTAAATCTTTGAGCCACGAAGTTACTTCTGGAGATAGCAAATAGGCGGGGGCCACTTGGCCCACCTAGGCCTGAGAGTGAGAGGTAAGAGAGAGGAACATGGGCGGGCTCAGCAAGGTTTATACACGAGAAAGTGCGGTCCCCCCCACTTCGCTCAGGAGTTATTTTCATGTTATAGCCAGATTTGAGAAATACGTTAAGGCAATTACCATTAAAAAAAAATTCAAATTATATCCACTATTACACGAATACTCTAAATTCTTTATGTTGCCAAGAATCCTAAACTTACCTACTATTACACAAATACCCTAAACTTTTTTTATATCATGGAAAAAAATCCAAACTTATACCCTTCATTTTAATTTCATCAGGATATATTTGTCGCATTGATATAAATTCAAGATTTTTTATAATACAAAATTTTTTGGGTATTTTTATCACAATAGACAAATTTAGGGATGTTAATGACACACACAAAAAAAAAAATTATTCGTATTGGAATGAATATAATTTTATTTTTTTGTGATTAATCCAATATATTACGTCAAAGACATTTGATGCTTGCTCGATCTTGCCAAGTGATCTTCTCTAGCTACTTCAACAAAGGAACTCGTTCCTCATTACTAGGGCTTTGTTTTTTGCTCACACTGGTTAAATGCAGGGAGAGTGTTTTTTTTCCTTCTTTCCAGAAGTGGAGAGGAAGTTATTTTTCAAACCCCACGTTGAACGATCTGATTATTGGGCCAGGTTTAAGCCACAATGCCACATGATAAGTGGCCCAACCCAGATTAAAAAAAATTACTAAATTTCTCTACTTCACATCCCTCCTATTCACGCCCACCAAGCCCAACGTTCAACTCAATTAATTCATTTATTTTCGTTTCTCTTCTCCCTAATGAAAAGCGTGCTCCCTTCCTATCTGTTAAAATCATCTTGTCTAAATGTAACGTGAGGGAAAAAATGAGTTTAATTTAATCTCAACTATAAAGTTTAAGGAATAGTATAGTAGAAGTCCAAAAAGAAAGATACGGTTGGTTCATTAGCAGCAATAAACTATCTGATTACATCTCAATTAACTTTTCTTTTCCATTATTGAATTTGTAGAAGTAAAGCATACTTAGCTATTGTCGGTATATAACAGGTTTGTGTTGACCCTAGTCTTGTTTGATCAATAATATAAGGCTAACCAAGTTGCGGTTTAGTTAGTAGGGTTCGAGAGAGCCGATACAAAGTATTCACACCATTTAAAGAATTATATGTGCTCTCGCAAGTTTAAGAAGTAAAATAAGGGAAAGTGGATTGGGTTTGAACAATTGATTCGAATTTAAGAGGGGATAGTTACTTGATTGTCAAGGTTGACATCTCTAGAAAGGGCACCGGAAATAAAAAAGACTTGCGCAAACACTTGACGAATGAAATCTTTTTTTTTGTCAATCTACGTGATTTATTTAACAATTGTTTCTTTGCAATTTATTTAAAGCCTTTTCAATCAATTTCGCCCCGTACTAGTAGTTCTTTGTGTAAAGGATCGATTTCTGTTTTAGTTTATGTTGGTACTCAAAGTTGGTTGTACTATCATGTACCAGTCACGTGGACGAACAGATGTTGACACTCAAAGTTGGTCGTACTATCATGTGCTGGTCACGTGCATGAGAAATACGGTGAAGTTGCGCATCAACAGGCCTACGTATAGGAGTTCAATGATTGAAAGTGAAGCAAATGGATTGCCACGCATCTAGTTGTCAAAATACAATAATGAAGACCAAAGTGGCCGCTTGAATGATTTTGGTGGTAAGTCTTTGGTTAGAGTCTTCAAGATATTTCAAGAAGCGCCAGAGGAATGCGCGATTGAAAAGGTGATTAATGTCTAGGTACCTAGTCGTAGAATTGGTGTCGATAAACTAAGAAACATTAAAACATGATCAACGAATGTTACAAAGAGTTGGTTACAGAAAAGAAGGAACATGCCTAAAGATGGAAACGGTTACGAAAAGATGGACTGTTGCTTAGTGATTGCCAAGTTTCTCTATAAATACCACAATCATCCAATAAAGGAGCCCTCAAACAATACATCAAATGTCATTACTTTATCTTTACATTATTGCATTTTAGTTTCTTTAGTTGTAGCTTCCGGATTCCTATCGTCCATTAGATTTTGGTGAGCATCTTTATCTTGGTGCAATATCGTCAATTAAATTCTGATATTGTATCTCTTGCTCAGCATCATCAATTGAATTCCAACATTGTAACCTCTATCTGAGTACAATGTCATTGATTAGATTTCAGCATTAAACTCGTCTATGCTTGAGCTATGTTGTTGATTAGATTCCGACATAATTTAGGTTCAGTTCGAGAATCTAAGGTTTAGTCATCGGGGTTGTACATTTTTGTTTGTAATTGGAACTTTTATGATATTGCATTTGATATCCTCGCTGGCATTAGCACACAACCTTTGTCTCCTTTAAATAAAAGTCGAAAATGACACTCGGTGAAAGATATATCATTGCGGAAACAAGATCGATGAAACAGTTTGTTAAAACTCACATTGCAATTCTCAATTCTTTATAGTGAAATTATCTGTCAATCAAACACAAGGATATGGTCTTTGTCAAGAATTGTTGGCTCGCGTAACATAGAATTAAATTCATCCTTAGTTAATAATATAACCACAATGATTTTTTGAGCAAACAGCCACAGATTGTTGGTCTATTTTTTATTTTATTTTTTAAATAGAGAAACAGTAATCAGCCTAGCAGGTAATGACATCCATTTTTGGGTTTTGTCGACTTTTACTGAACTCCTAATTTTGACTTTTTCTTTTAAAAAAAAAATTAAACTTTTACTTGAATCTTATATCTAACCTGTTCATTTTCGGTATAGTGATATGTTAAATGGGCGACGTGTCCATTCTACAAAATTTTCTTTTTCTGCATGCCAATTATAAATGTTTTCACTATTTTTTTTCCTACTTTTTCTTTTTTCCTTTCTTTTTTTTTGTTCTTTCTTCTTGTCGTGGAAGACAACAAATAGAAGTCAACTCAGGATGCATTTGGTAATATTTTTGTTCCTGAAAATAATTTTTGTTCAAGAATAAGCTTTTATATTTCTATTCCTTGGATGAGTTTATGAACAGAACAACGCATTTGATAATTGCACAAAATTTTCATTTCTAGAATAGAAAAAGCATATAAATGCGTTTGGTACAACCCTAAAAATTTATATGCCCAATTTTTTCATTTAATTATAAGTAATATCGATGGAGACTTGACCTTTCATATTTGGATAAAACTGGACTTTTGTAATGATTTAATTGATCAAGATATTCTAAGATGACCTAATAAAATCCGACGTAATAATTAGTCAAGGATGGATGACAGAAAATGGTAGGAGAGAGTCTCACTGGTTTGTAACTCATAATATATGATGTTGATATTTAATCTTTGGGCATCATAATAAACAAGTGCATAAGAATAGCAAACATTATCTGGAGTCACTAGGTTTTCACGACCTAGTATTATTTCTAAAAGAAAATGACATTAAAAAAATATATAATAAAGTGCTAAAATTTTATTCCATCTTGAATATAATTTTTATCAAAAGAAGTAAAAAAAATTTCGTTCCAAATCATTTTCCTGGCCACTCAATTGTTTTTAGGAAATTAAAAAAATAGTTGACGTTATCAAACACATTTCTATTCGTTTATTATTATTATTATTATTATTATTATTATTATTATTATTATTATTATTATTATTATTATTATTATTTTGGGAACAAAAGAACACAAAAATAGAGGAACAAAAACATTATCAAACAGGGCCTCAAACTCGTAGTCAACTCAACTGACCCTCATGGCCTTCCATCACCACCTCACGGCCATCCACCGCCATGGGACCATCCTCCCTTCTCTTCTGTCGTCAACCGCCAATGAGATCTCTATTTCCCTAACCCCTCGCCACAAATTGTTGGAAAATATATAAAGTGGAGGAGAAGAAGAAAACGTATTGGGGAAAGAATAAATAACATTGTTTGTTATAATCGGAAAATAATAAATTCAAGAAGGTGATAATAATAAGAAATAGTAATTTGAAGTGAGATATGACTAGCCGAATCTTCTTAAGATGATTAGTTCCTGCCAACAATATTCTTACCAACGGTAGTAGGCAGTTTCACAAACTTCGCTTCCCAAAATACAATATATCGAACTTATTGGTATCAGCACTATATGAATATGACTCTGTATAACATTTCTTGAAACTGACACACTTAGAGAAAACTTGAAAAGAGGAGATGTGCATGTTTCGCTTCTACTTAGAATGAGAAGTTTCAAATCTATTTATAGAGTTCAGAATTCATCACAAACCATGAATTCAATAAATACAATAACCTAGAAGATATAAGAATTAAATGGATACAAGAATCTAGAAAATACATGAATCATGAATTAATAGATACATAAATCCAAGAGATATACAAATTTGAGAGATACATAAATTAACCCACCATAAATAAAACACTAATCTCCATTGCTAAAGCCTTTGCTCTAGGCTGATGTTCCCTTGCATCCAATCTCCACTAGCCCGGCAGCGGCTCGTCCTTTATCGAGCTTGGCCAGCAAACTTGAGCCTTAGATTTTGGATCTAAGCCTGAAGGAGCCCTGGATTTGAGAACTAGTGCTCAGCCTGACCTCAGATTTGGGTTTGGTTCAAGGTCGACTAGGGTGGCGGCGGCCACGACTGGATTTTCTAGGTCAACGGCCGTCGTTGATCTCTAGAGGACGAGTTCTTGCGGCAAGGATGTGATGGAAGGGAGACGTGGGATTGGGGCGGTCAGGGGGCGTGAGGGGGAGTGCTGGTAGTCAGGGGTTGGGGCGGTCAACTGACCCTCCGTCCATCACCATTCACCATCTCGCTGGAACATCGACGGTGCGTAGGTTGCGTCGCCGTCATCCATCCAATCGCCGCCAACTTCGTGTCTTCCACCACCGGCTTGCCCCTCTCTCTCTCTGACATCTTTTCTTCTTCTTTTTTTTTTTTTTTTTTTTTTTTTTTTTTTATGCCTGTATTAAACGTCAGCAAACGAGGTGAATTCATTGCTGACGCGGAATTTCCACATCGAAGCAGCCATGTCGGACGGAATTTCGACGAGCTCGGATTTGGGATGTAGTCGAGAATGACGATTGTTCTTTACCCCCCTCCAAAAAAAAAAAAAAAGAAAAAGGCGCGGTCAGAATCGAAATTCAACCTAATATTGGTGATTTTTTTAGGGAACTGATCCTCGGATTTTACCCAACGGGATCACAGAAACGCCTCGTAATGGACCGGCTCAACCGGAACAAAAGCCAAAATCAACAAGAAACTGCCAATGTGGTGCCATAGCACCATAGCACAGGGTGGTCCAGGGAAAGACACGGCCAAATAAAGATGCCCGGACGAGGGTTTGTCTCATGTCTTTCGTCACCTCATTCTGTGTTTTCCAAGCTGTCTTTTGTTATCTTCTTCAAAGAATGACAGAACCGGAGCTTTCAGCCCTCTCTTCCTCTTCACTCCTTCACATCTGAGTCTGTGTATCCACGAAATGGCTTCTCTGCAGGAATTGCTGGCAGA
This sequence comes from Eucalyptus grandis, assembly GCF_016545825.1. Taxonomy (NCBI): domain Eukaryota; kingdom Viridiplantae; phylum Streptophyta; class Magnoliopsida; order Myrtales; family Myrtaceae; genus Eucalyptus; species Eucalyptus grandis. The sequence goes on from NC_052622.1 coordinate 39,099,324, forward strand.
AGAAGGATTCGAGGACGGACAGCTATCGTCGACCACCCCAGTGAAGTTCCTGGATATGACCCAAGACGACGAGCCAAAACAGTTGCCTGGGTACTTCTGCCGCGGTCGGAAAAGCCTTGAGTTTGCGGAGCAGAAACCCGTCAGGTGTAATAGGCGGAGGAATAGTTCATTGGCTTTGGTGTCGGAAAGGGCCGCTTCTATGTCAGAGAGGTTGAATGCTAATAAATCGCTGGAATCAGAGATAAGAGATGAGCCTGCCATTGATACGGTGGCTATCAAAGCAGTGATCTCAATACTAAGTGGCTATGCCGGTCGGTATGTGAAGGATGAGAGCTTCAGGATTAGCATTCGTGAGAAATGCGGTTCTTGCTTGGCACGGAAGAAAAGGAATGCCGACGATGAGATCCTAAAGAGCATGGAAATGGGTATCGATAGCATTGAAAAATTGGTGGATGATTCAGGTATAAAAAGAAAGGAGCGGAGGATGAAGTCCCTGAGAAACTCCATCGGGCTTCTGAATGTTGTCGCATCTTTGAATTCGAAGAAAATGAAGAACGGTTCCACTTGTGGGATAACCAATTCATATCTGTCAGCTTGCGCTCAATTGTACCTCTCCATTAGCTACAAGTTAGAGAAGAATGATAGAATCTCAGCTAGGCACTTGCTTCAGGTTTTCTGTGATTCACCGTTTCTTGCTAGGACTCACTTGCTTCCTGACTTGTGGGAGCATCTCTTTCTTCCTCACCTTCTTCACCTCAGGGTTTGGTACACTAGGGAAGTCGAATTCCTTTCAAGCTCGGACGATGTTGAGGATGAGAGGAAATTGAAATGCTTAAGCAAGTTGTACAATGACCAACTGGATATGGGCACTGCTCGGTTTGCCCTGTATTACAAACAGTGGCTTAAAGTAGGGGTCGAGGCTCCTTCAGTTCCAGACGTGCCTTTGCCATTAAAACAGAGCCATGAATTTTCAAGGAACGTGAAACCACAAAGAACGCATAGCCACAGATTGACTCGAAGGCAATCGCTGGATTCATATACTACACATTCCTCAATTAGTGGAAATCTGTAAGTTTATGCAACTCATGCCAAATAATTTTCCAATGCAACAGTTTAGGTGATTAAGATATGCTGAATGTCTGATAAGCTATATGGTCTTCTATGTCACTCAAGATACCAGGCGGTTTTTGGTTGCCAACTGGATCGACGATCTATGGACCTTGAGTGTGGAAGTAGAAAATTTGGTTCGGTTGATGAAGGGAATCTGTGTAGTAGTGAAGAAAATTGTAGCAGCACCAGAATCATTCATGTACGTCAAATATCAACTTGTTTCCTGTTCGTAATTTTTCTTTAGGAGTAACAATGCCGTAATATATTCAATTGCCTCAATGCAGGACGAAACTCTTCGAATATCATCGAGAAACTACTGTGAGAATCAGAAAGTTGATTTGTGGCCTAAGACGCAGAAACCAAACTACTTTTCATTGCTCAACTGCCAAAGTGTTCCCATCCAGTGCCTGGTTAGCGGAAATGGCATCTCCAGCAATAGCCAGAACATACCAGAAGAAATTGATCCTGATGTCTCAGATGATCTGGGTAAAGCCATCTCCAGATTATGTTGCTCGAATATTCTAAGTGAATGTGAAACTGCTATCCATGTCATAACAAAAGCCTGGTTGAGCTCGCATGGTGGTCACACCATTGAAGCATCAGTATCGAAAGCCCCGGTCATTGAGGGGATGCTTAAAGTTTCATTTGCATCACAAGACGACAAAGTTCTTGAGCTAGTGATCTCATTGATAACAGAAATAGTCGTACGAAATGGGAAGATCAGCCAGATAGTTTTGAGCTCTGACCCACAGCTCAAAATCTTCATAAGGCTTTTGAAACGTTCAAGTGTATTCCTAAAAGCTGCCATTCTGCTTTATCACTTGAAACCGAAGGCAAAACAGATGATATCCCCTGAGTGGGTCCTGCTCATCCTTCGAGTCCTCGAGTTTGGTGACCAACTGCAGACCCTTTTCACCGTATGCTGTGCTCCTAGAGTAGCGGCCTTCTATATGCTAAATCAACTTGTTTTCGGTTTTGACGAGGACAAAAACTTGGAAAATGCAAGATATATGGTCTCACTTGGGGGATTAAATCTTCTTATAAAGCGGATTGATGTAGGAGAATTTCAAGAGAGGACAAATGCTGCAGTTCTCACATCTTGTTGCATCCAAGCTGATGGGACATGTCGAAATTATGTCGCTGAAAATATAAACAAGGCTTCTCTGCTTGAACTGATTGTACTTGAATACCAAAAGAAATCTACTCACGCTTTAAATTTACTAATTGAGTTTCTCTGCCTTAGCAGGTACATTTTTCTTGTCTCAACAAACCTTGTACTTTAGCTATATTTGGAAGACCACAATTGATATCCTCAGCCATGTTATTATAACAGAAGGTCAGAAATAAACAAGTTCCTGTGTGGAGTAAAAAGTAGATGGGGTGGGCTGAATGCTATGCAAGTCTTGCTGATCTACCTCCAAAGAGCTTCATTGGAAAAACGCCCGCTGTTTGCCATAATTTTACTGCAGCTTGATCTTCTGGTATTTCTAATTATGTTGTGAAATATTGGAAATATCTAATTGTTGAGCTTTTTAATTTCTGTGGAAATTTCGATTTGAGATCCTAGAACGACCTCCATAAGGAACTGTAGTTTCTTGCAGGGAGACTGTGGGATGTGCAGTTTATACAGAGAAGAAGCGCTCGAGGCGATCATAGCCGCTTTGGATTGTCAATTAGTCAGTGAAAATATCCAAGAACAAGTGGCGAGAAGTCTCCTGATGCTTGGAGGCCATTTTCTTTCGACAGGAGAGCCGGTGACTGAACAATGGCTTCTGCAGAAGTTGGGTTTTCCAGAAGATCCAGACATGGCACTCCACAGTGAAAATACAGTTCTTGGTACTACAACGCCCAGGGTTAGTGTGTTATTCAAATTCAATTTCAAAGTAGATTATTTCAGAAGTTTCCAGGGAAAGGGAGTCTAGGGAAAGGGAAAATTTAGTTTGTCTTGCAAGGGCACTTCATTTTGAAGTGGAATTATGCTGGCAGAACTGGTCTGGTTAGCGTAAAATTCCTAGATAGCTAATACATAAGCATAAAGGTTGGTGTTATACTCAGTTGAGCCTTTAATAGCCAGATAAGAATTGCATAACATCACTGCTACACATCAGTTCTCGACAAACTGAGAATTCTGAAGCTAATATGGCCTAAACAACTTGATGATTCCAAAACACTTTATTCAGCTTTTTGTAGTCGAAAGTTGCAACAAGCCTTGTGAATTTCGTGCTCTTTCAAACTAGCAGCTCTAAGAATGAAATGTACTTCAAGTCTCACTTTCTGTGGAAACGTAAGTTGTGCTCTCACTATAACCCAGAACATCATGGTTTGGCTAATCAATGCTGCAATTTTTAGGATGACGAAGAAGAGGAAACTGAAAACTGGCTAAGGAAAACAGCTCTTGTCTTGCTCAGAAATGGCAGATTCTTGACTGCCCTTTCAGTTGCAATCGAAAATGGTATCCCTGTATTGGTGAGAGCTGGCATCGTCACTGTCTCATGGCTGAGCCGGTTTCTCCATTTGGTCGAGGATGGAGATCTACAGTTGGAGGCGTGCTCAATTTTAATGCCACAGATGCTAAAGTCATTGAACTTTGATAGAGCACTGGAGGAGAGAGTCTTGGCATCATCTTCACTTCTAAATCTCATCAAGAGTTCAGGTACTTGTCCGGTACAAACTGTTGCAGAACTACACCTTTTCCATCCGGTATGACCAAAGTGAATGATTCTAGTACCATATAATTCTTCAGATTCATTGTGGCCGTTTGGTGATAAGTAAAATAACTCATTCCTTCAGATTAAAGCAGTACAGAATGCCAGCACTTGTCTTTTTAGCTAAATTTAATGAGCAGAGCACGTTCCATTCCAAAGACCTACAGTTTGTTACATCTATCATTAGCAAACACAAAATTGGCAATATTAAGAGGGGAACCAAGAAATTGCAAGGTTAGAAATGATGTGCAATTGGCACAGTCCTGTAGTAATGATTGACTTACTTTGCTATATTAACTCATCAGGTCGTTTATCGACGCTCTCTGTGCTGAATGAGGAATTGATGAGCCTTCTGTGCAACCTCTCCCAAGTGACATGGACGGCTGATGAGCTCTTGTGCTTTATCTCCACCCACTCAGTGTCCCCATGCCTGCGAGCTTGAAATGCTGAATAAGAGAAATAAGGATGTATGCATGCAGAATTGGCAATCCCAAGTCATTCGATGACTGGCTTCACAATGTTATCATCAAGTTCCTCTTCTCTCACTTCGCTGTAACTGAGCTCTGCAGTTACTTCGATCCTATTCAGTGAAATTGCGACATACTTAAGGTGATGGACACAACCCATTTCGCATTAAAGTAGTCGTCATATTACATACTGTTCTTTCATGCAAATTCTGTACAGGGTAACTCACAAACTACTATGTTTTTGGAAATTCGATCATGACTAAGGGCACTTTTGTTGATCACTCAAAATAAACAAAAGTCAATGATGAATCGAGAGGTTACTCGAAGCATTTGCATGGCCAATGTCAGCCAGCTACATAATATGGACAATCTGCAACTTGCGTACTTCGGCAATTTAAATGTATGCAGGGTTCAAAATATGCAAAAGCAGTTAGTTTCTTTCCTTCCCTTTCTTGGCTTGCCTTATGAAGCCATACAATCAGAACGGTTTCATAGTCAATTAAGAAATGGCCCAGGATTACAACATTTCTTAACTTTCCAATACAGTTTGATTCATAAGAAAGACTAAAAATTTTAATTCCGGGAAGGAGCTAACTGAATGGTCACCAAATAATCCCTAGATTACCAACTTAGCAGAATAGAGAATTAAAAGACGTCAGGTAAATGCTTGAACATTGAAAAGGCATCCACATTGCAAGAACTATTTGCTGTACCTTTCCGCAAAATCAGTTTCAGTTTTGGAAAGGGGAGCTGCAGTTTTAGTAAGGTATTTGGCAAACATCTCACAACTATATCATTTAAAAGGCTGCAACAGGTTATGACACTTCGTAGCACCCCTGCACCACAACGTATTATAGCTTATAACAGTCTTTAGGGAATCGTTTTACTTGAGGTACTGCAGCTTTAAAACATATGCTTACAACACTTGTAACACGCCTACGCCATAATATAGTTACGTTTCACCCGCAGGATATACCGAATAGCTCGCAGTAAACCATCAACGAAACTTGGTTCGTTAAATTAATTCATTAGCCTTAATACTGAGGAAAATTTTTAGTCCAACCAGCTGTCACTTTAAAAAATAACGTCATTTACAATGACATTTGTCTTCTGTACGGTAATAACTTTACCTTTTAACCATTCTCCATCAACACTAAAAGTTGACAAAAAAGAAAAATAAAGTTATTACAGAAGCAAATGAATTGACTATAATTAGTTCCATACTCCTCCAATGCACTTGATGAGCATTAATCACGTCAGGATTAAGAAATTATACTTCCTAATGAAATGAAGAGGGCGCGTATGGTGGCCTGGGACCATATCCATCGTCCGATAAATCCGAAAGTTGTTCAGATAAACCCATGGATTAGTACTCATAGCCTTGCAGTGGACAAGCTTGGATAACAAAATCCTATGAATGGGCGACGAACTTCATATTCCCTGACATAATCAGTAAATGAAGGTCTAAATTGATGATGTTATTGCCAATTCTGACAAGGTAAGTTATCTCAACTATCTTAAACATGCCTTTAGTAAGATGAGAAAAATGTTCTTTGAAAACGAATCCTCAAAAGTGTGTCGTTGGAGTAAAAGCTGATAATTTCCTAGGATTCCTGATTAATTATAGAGGTACTGAAGTAGATAAGAACATAGTTAAGGCAATTCTAGAGTTACCGTCACCGATGACTAAAAATAGTTACAAATGATAATTGGAAAAAAAAAACATTTTTTTTTTTTTTAATGTTTGTTCACTGCTAATATATTTGGCAAGACAGAAGTCTTTTTCTCCTTTACTAAGTTGAAAAATAATGAGCTATTCATATGGGAGAAAAAAAAAAGCAATAATTCGCGTTCAATCAAATTAAGAAATATTTGACTAATCTTCTTGTGTTGACGTCATCTAAAGCAAGTAGACCATTAAATTTGTATCTGTTGGCAACGGGTACAACTTTAGGGAATATGATGCATAGGAGAATGATGAAACCAAAGAGCAAACGATAACGAATATAAGGTCGGCATTGGAATCTCCTAAGTCAATTTGAATTGTCGAGCATATACTTGAGGGTAGACTTTGAAATCAGGGAAAAACATTCCTATTTTCGAAAACTTAGGGGAAGGTCGACAGGCAGCAAAGGGGTCTCCCAGAACTTATCGACAACAAGCAAAGCCAAAATGGGATCAATGAACAAACTGGGAATGTCGATGGGGCAAAAGTTGAAATAATGACAAGACCGAGCGTAAAATGGAAGGCTGGAGTGCCTCAGGAGGTGGTAAGAGTGGATGGCTGAGCAACCGACAATGAAGTTATTGGGAAAAAAATTCAGATCACAGTGATCAAGCACATAAAAGATTTGTTGAAAATTTTTGGCAAGTGAGCATCACATGAAAATTATGACAATTCTAATATTCAATTATCCATACATTCTCATATGAGATTTAAAAGTTATGAATGATTATTAGAAATGAGATTATGGCATAAGAATAGTTAAAAACATTATGATCGAGAAAGTACAGAGGGAAGTGGAAGATATCCTACTTATGAGAAAGAAGGTACGAACACGAAAGGGACATGAAACTGCATTTTCATTATTATTTATTTATGTACAAGGGTGATACGTGATATGGGCATACACCTGGTGATGTGGGAGCAATTGACTTAGCTCTATTAGCCCCTCAGCACCATCATTACTCATTCAAGTCAAGATGGAATTTGGGCATAATGTGCTTCAATGGGTCGAGTTTGAAATTTCCCACTAAAGCGGTATTGAACTATTCTTACTGAGATGTTGTATATCTCTATATAGCTTTCTGGTTTTTAGTCAATATATTTCTTACCCTTACAAAAAAAAAAAAAAAAAAAAACCTATTCTTTCTGAAATTATCGATACTGACGATTAATGAGTTACCAAAATCTTGGTATGATATTATTGGAGAAATCCTCTTGAAGTGTTTTGAAGTTGACAAAACGTTTCCATCAGTCTAGTCTGAAGGCTTGCAGACTCTGCTATTTAAAGTCTGAAGACTTCTGGACAGCCAGACTCAAGACTCAAAGTCTATCCCCATTGACAGTTTCTAATCCGTTGAAGAAAGGCTATCCACAACTGGATGTTTTATTAAGGATATGGCCTTATCGACTGGAGAAGATCTCTTGGCTGGATATGACATGACGGAATCCTTTATTTGATCATAATTGATTCGAAGATTAAGGATATGATGATTGGCAAAGTATACTTTGGAGGTTCTACTTATGGAAACCAAGATCCTGATTGTATGGGCGAACAGGATTGATGGGCTATCGACATATTCCTTTAATAGCTCGAATGATCTTCCTAATTGATTCCGTCTAATGGGTAGATTGGAGGAATTCCTTTGGTAAGTGCCAACGGGTATGATGGCATGAAGGAGTATATAAGGAAGACGTTCCAGTTGTTCGAGTGTGTGCACGATAGAAGAATTCCAAAGTCTGAAGCTCCTTGTTCTTAGTCAATTCATTTGTTGAGCAAAATCTTGTAAACAAAATAGAGTCTATATTCGTGAGAAACCTTAAAGAAGTGTGGTAGAACATCTACACTGTGGAATCAAGGAAAAGCTGTGCTGTAACTTCTCTTTTGTTCATAGTGAAATCCAGCCGGTGGACTGTCAGTGCGAAAGAGTGGATGTAGGCTTGGAATAAGCCGAACCACTATAAATCTTGTGTTCAATTTTCTCTTCCCTAACCTTTATTTTACTTTAATCGTATTTTCCTTTCTATCGTCTGCCTAGAATCACTTCCATATCTCGAAAATTTGTTTGTGCACCTATTCACCCCCCTCTAGGTGCTTATACTAGCTATCTCAGATATATTAGTTGCTGATTTCTCGGTATGCTTTATTAGTTGTTGATCTCGAAATCTTTCTTAAACATATCAATGGGAGGCCATTTTGAACAACTTCCTTTGTTTTTTTATGAAGTCTCAAGGCAGCTTTTTTTTTTTTTTTCTGATTAAGGTGGGAGCATGAATTTTGCAAGGCCGAAGAAGCAAGAATGCAGCTTCCCAAGTCATTAAATGCATATCTATTTTTCCCAGCAATCTTTATTGTAATATAAGTTTCAAGAGTCAAAATTCTGAGTTCCTAGGTTTTTAATGTCAAGCTAGTTCCCATGTCTATTTATTACTTTTATAAGTTGCATAGAGATTGTAAAATAATACTCGTGTGTTTGCTTTGGGCATAATCTAGGTGCGGGAAACACTTGAGTTTGTGAGCAATTATAATTTTGTAATTCTACAATTGATTAGAGAATTTCTTTTCTGATATCTCTCCCTATAGAGTGGATACCGATACTCGGATTGAACCACATTAATTTCTCATTTTTTAAAAGAAAAAAACATTTATTTACCTGATAATTTCGCATTAATTTAATTGCAACATCTAATTAGCTTACGTGTTATATTACAACAGTTGTGATGGCCTTTGATCCACCACGATCCACTGTCCCATAGCAAGGGTGTTGCCGTGTGCGCTGTTTTTGAACTCTATTTGCTCTACTTTGACATTGCAAGTAGGACGTACTCAGACTTGTGATATTGCTAGTATGAGTACCTAGAGGGGGGTGAATAGGTATATAAAAGATTTTTCTTCAACAATTGTACAGTACTAGACAGATGATGGATTTGAGACAATCAATAATCAAAGTAAGACTGAGAGAAGAGAAAATTGAACACGCGGTTTATAGTGGTTCGGCTTATATCAAGCCTACGTCCACTCTTCTTCACTGACAGCCTATTGGCTGGATTCCACTATGAACAAAAGAGAAGTTACAACACAGCTTTGCCTTGATTCCACAAAGTGTAGATGTTCTACCACACCTCCTCAAGATTTCTCACAAATATAGACTCTCTTTTGTATACAAGTATTCGCTCAAAGGAATTGTCTAAACAATAAGGAGCTTCAGACTTTGGAATTCTTCTATCGCGCACACCTTGAACAACTAAGACCGTCTTCCTTATATACTCCTTTATGCCATCATACCCGTTGGCACTTACCAAAGGAATTCCTCCAATCTACCCGTTGGACGAAATCAATTAGGAAGATTGTTCAAACTATTAAAGGAACGTGTTGATAGCCCATCAATCCTGTTCATCCATACAATCAGGATCTCGGTTTCCATAAGCAGAACCTTCCAATAATATTTAGGCAATCACCGGATCTTCAATTATCGAGTCAATCTTCGATCAATCAAATGACTCCGTTATGTCTTCTCCAGCCACGAGATCTTCTCCAGTTGATAAGGTTAAATCCTTAACGAAACATCCAGTTCTGGATAACCTTTCTTCAACGGATTAGAGACTGTCAATGAGGATAGACTTTGAGTCTTGAGTCTGGCTATCCGGAGGTCTTCAGACTTTAAACAGCAGAGTCCGCAAGCCTTCAGACTAGACTGATGAAAACGTTTTGTCAACTTCAAAACACTTCAAGAAGATTTCTCCAACAATCTCCCCCTTTTTGATGGTGACAAAACTTTCCTGCAGATTTGGATAACTTTAACCTGCAAAACATTTCTCAAACACATATGCATATCTTATAGAGATAAATGGCTAAAAGAATAACACTAGAATCTGCAACCACAGAAAATAGGTTAGTCTAGTATATGATAAAGCCATCCATAAGATATCAATATTAGTTAATAGAAGCAGTCAAGTCCAAGTCTAGTTCAGTTCTCATCCAGACATAAAACAAAGTCAAACAGAGTTCAAACAACAAAACAATCCAACAAACAGTTAAAACTTTAATGATTGAAAGTTTGTTCAAATCTTGCATCTCTCCCCCTTTTTGTCATCATTAAAAAAAAGGATGAGATGAAGTCAAGATTTCTTGGGAACGCGGACAAGCTGGAAATCTTCCATAGACTGAACAATGCCTTCCATCCTTTTAAAGTCTTCCTTTAGTTGTGCAATCTCCTCACTTTTGGCATTGGCCTGATTCTGAACAAAGAGGGCTTGCATCTTATCATTCAATGAACAGGAAGAAGCTTGACCTTCATTCTTCAAGCTTTGAACTTCGCATCCCAAGGCATAAATTTGACCTCGCATCTCCAAGAGAATATCCATGATTCTGCGAAAATCTGCTCCATTATCAGTCTGAGTACTTGCTTCGACTTGATCTGATGGAGTAAATGCAGATGATGGTAGATCAGCATAATCTCGCAGATTTGGCGATGAAACTTCATGTCCTTCCTCTGGAAACTGAGAGGCATAAATATCCTCTGGGTCGCAGTGAGCGATCGACTCCTTCACTTGCATCAGGATATGAAGACTTCACTCCTTTCTCCCGATCTCCCCCTGTTTCCATGCCTACATGTGGAGAAGAGTGTTCCTCAGGTTCTCCTTCTTCTCTTCTTTCTTCTTCAGGTCTTTCTTCCTCTGCTTCTTTTTCAGCTTCTCTTTCTTCTTCTTCCTTCTCCTATGCTTCTTTTGTCATTTGTTCCGATTCTTTCTGTGGAACAGGACGACTTAAATTCTTCAAAGCCATTGCAGAGATGGTGATGTCTTCCTCATCATCTTCATCCTCAACGAGGAGAGCTCTTCTTCTCTTGGATGGAGCAACCATGGGCTCCTTCCCTTTTCTTTTAGCTGCAGAAGAGATTTGATGAGATTTGGCAGGAGTCTTCTCCTTGAATTTCTCCAACTCCTTGCTCAGTTCCTTCAGACGCATTTTGGTCACCATTTTCAGTCCTACCACCATATGATCACATGGTCGAACACAAAAGATTTGTGGAGGTCTGAATAACTTAGTAACAAGGCTTGGGTAAGGGAATTGACCTCTTTCCTTCATCATTGCTCTATACATGTGAAACATAACAGTGTGAGGGAGAGAAAACTTTTTCCCAAAGAGAATGGCATACATCAGCTTGGCCTCTGAACTTGAAACATCAGTCTTGGAAGTTGATTTCGGTCGGAGGCAATTAATCACAATCTTGTGAAGCAAGATGTTGAATGCACCCATCCTTAAGTAGGTGATCTTTTCATCGTTCTCCCTGTCCTTCACCGGTTCAAGTGTGGCCCGAGCAATGGAAACTTTGATTGGTTGATATCTTCCTCTTTCAACTTCTAACACATCAGCCAGCATATTCATATCCACTACATAGTCTTGGTCTTTAACGCTAAAAGAGAATCTATTTGCATCCAAAAAGCTAAGATTTGAATAGAAGTAAGCAGTTAATTCAACATAGGCCTCTGTATTGTCAAAGCAGAACTTTTCAAGTTGAAGATAATTGAACTTTTCTCTCAAGTTCACGTTCACAGCATCCAGAAAATCAAAATCCACACTCCTAGGGTTTATTACCCCACGCTTCAGCAATTTCGAGTACGAGATCCTTTTGTTCCTTCGATCCGAACAAATCTCCCATTTTCCTTGATTTTCAACCGCAACACCCATTTTCGGTTGAAATTGACCGTACAATTTGTCATCATCATTCCCATCGACAGATTCGGCCCCGTCACGAGGATCACTTGGGATATTTGCAAAGGTTTCCTCAGCCACCCCTTTTCAATCAATTCCCAAACTTTCCATTTTTCGCAAAAAGATATATTCGTTCCCATGTCCTTTGTCTTTAAGAAAATCATCAATGTAGTTCAAAGGAGTACGAATTCCTTTTAAGGCACGATATAGCTAGTAAATATAAGCGGGCTTTTGAACTCTTACAGGGTCTGCATCCTCGATGATTTCTTCCCGTTGTTGATGATCAACGCATTGAGGACTAGATGGAGGAGAATAACGCTGCTGAGAATGTTGTGGGCTCGCTTGCTGTTCTGGAGACACTTCTTCTTCAGTAAGATCGAAGTGCGTAGGCCCCTCACTCATTCTTCGTGGTCCCCTGCTTGCGATTCTCGAAGACTTTCTTGAAGATGACATCTTTCTCAGTTTTTGGAAGATTCCTTGCTTGACTTTCCCGGGAAAGATGACAACTTTTTGAAGATTAAACAAAGAAGACAAACGGGAATGGAGGATCGATGCTTTCTAGGGTTTTTGAGAGTAAAGTGAAGAGGAATCGACAGTGCTTGATAGGTTAAAAAGAGGGATAAACGAACCGTCACAAAGGAAATAAAAAAAAAATGCCTTTTCAAAATAACTGTCTTTTTCCGCAAAAATAGCCATTTCAAAAATAACTTCCTTTTTGAAAATGAAACGATGCAATAATTACGTCAATTAAATATAGCAACAATTTAAACACAGTCTGACGATCGTACCTTTTCAAGATGATATTCAATAGAAAGACTTACAGTCTGACGGTCGTACCAAGACTATCTTTAAAGATAGAGTCTTGTAAGTCTGAGTCTGAAAGTCTTTAGAATTTGATATTCTCATACCTCAAAATATTGAGTCTGGAACGGATAGATTCAAATTGATTTTTCTCCAAAGGCTTTGTGAATATATCACTTGAGTTGGTTCTTTGAGTCAACAAATTGAATTGAAACATCTCCATTTTGAACATGGTCTCTAATAAAGTGATGTCGAATCTCTATATGCTTTGCTCTTGAGTGGAGAATTGGATTTTTGGTGAGATTGATAGCGCTGGTGTTGTCGCAATTAATCTCCGTGCATGAGTCTTCAATTTCAAAGTCTCTTAGCTGTTGTTTTATCCATAGAATTTGCGAACAGCAGCTTCCAAGGGCTACATACTCTGCTTCTGTTGTTGAAAGAGACACAGTGCTTTGTTTCCTTGAAAACCAAGACACTGTCCTGTTTCCAAGCAACTGGCAAGTCCTCGAAGTGCTCTTTCTATCAACTCTGCAACCGGCCAGATCTGCGTCTGAATATCCCAGAAGATTAAAGTCTCCCTTCTTAGGATACCAAAGACCGATGCTTGATGATGAAGCAACGTATTTAATGATACGTTTCGCAGTACTGAGATGGGATTCTCTTGGATCTGATTGAAACCTAGCACAAATGCAAACACTCAACAAAATATCAGGTCTAGAAGCGGAAAGATAAAGAAGTGAACCAATGATGCTCTGTCTGACTTTTGATCAACTTTCTTCCCTTCTTCATCTTTGTCTATCTTCAAAGAACTTGACATTGGTATGTCGGTCTTTTTGCACTTTTCCAGTCCAAACCTTTTGACAAGATCATTAACATATTTTTCTTGATAAATAAAAGTTCCTTCCTTCAATTGTTTTACTTGAAGACCAAGAAAGAATGTTAACTCTCCCATCATACTCATTTCAAACTCATCCTCGCATAGACTTAGAAAATTTCTTGCACTGATTTTCATTAGAGGATCCGAAAATAATGTCATCCACATATATTTGAACAAGTAAGAAACTTTTGTTTTCCTTTTTGATAAATAAAGTCGTATCTACTTTACCTTTGACAAAACCATTTTGTATTAAGAGCTTACTTAATCTGTCGTACCAAGCTCGAGGTGCTTGCTTTAAACCATACAAATCCTTTTCACCGAAAACCGAGTCCGGCTTCTTTGGGTCTTCAAACCGGTGGTTGTTCCACATAAACTTCCTCATGGATAAATCCATTTAGGAAGGCACTTTTGACGTCCATTTGGAATAACCTGAAATTTTTATAACAAGCAAACGCAAGTAATAGTCGAATAGCTTCTAACCTTGCTACTAGTGCGTAAGTCTCATCATAGTCTATTCCTTCTTCTTGCGTATATCCCTTAGCCACGAGTCTTGCTTTGTTTCGTACGACTTTTCCTTTCTCATTCATCTTGTTTCTGAACACCCATTTAGCTCCAATAACAGTTTTACCTTTTGGTTTGGATGTCAATTCCTAGACATCATTAATGTTGAACTGTCTCGAGCTCTTCTTGCATAGCTTCAATCCAGCTTTCATCGATAAAGCTTCTTCTATGCTCTTTGGTTCAATTTCGAAACGAGAGCCACAAAGACTAGACTCTTCTCGCCTTTTGGATCTGGTGCGAATTCCTTCATTAATTTCGCCGATAATAAGATCTTTGGGATGATTTGGACTTATGCTTCCAGTTATTTGTTGATTTGTCTCGGTTGATGATCTCTCTCTTTGTTTGGATCTTCACAAACAACCCGATGCTGGTTTTCCGAGTCTAAGATGCTTCTTGAGTTGTAAGCTTTGGAAGGTTCGGAGGCGAGTTCGAGACTCTTCTTGATGAGTCTGACTTGATTCATCTTGCATTAAGTCTTGAAATCTAACATTCATTGACTCCTCCACAGACTGGCTCTTCTTGTTATAGACTCTGAAGGCTTTGCTTAATGTAGAATATCCAAGGAAGATACATTCATCTGATCTTTCTTCAAACTTACCAACTCGATCTTTTGCATTTTTCAATATAAAACATTTGCAACCGAATACATGAAAGTATGAAACAATAGGCTTCTTATCTTTGAATAACTCATAAGGGGTTTTCTCTAGAATAGGTCTTAAGAAGACTCTATTGATGATATAGCAAGCTGTTGAAACAGCTTCAACCCAAAATTGTGAAGAAATCTTTCTTTCAATTAAAAGAGGTCTAGCCATTTCTTGAAGAGATCTGTTCTTTCTTTCCACAACTCCATTTTGCTGAGGAGTATATGGAGAGGAGAACACATGCTTAAAGCCAGATTCATCACAAAATTTTGTAAAATCTTGATTTTCAAATTCACCTCCATGATCTGTTCTTATACTTGAGATAACACATCCTTTTTCATTTTGAACATTTTTAGCAAATTTTTCAAAATGCGAGAAGGTTTCGAACTTACTTGCAAGGAAATATACCCAAGTAAAACGGGAGTAATCATCCACAATTACTAGGCAATATTTCTTACCTCCAATACTCTGTGTTCTGGTTGGTCTGAAGAGATCCATATGCAGCAATCGTAGTACATGATTAGTAGAGACATGATTTATTGGCTTAAATGAATTTCTTTACCTTTCCCGAGAATACATGGAGTGCATGGATCAGTCTTTTGATAAGGTAATTTAGGTAGTCCTCGAACAAGCTGCTTTGATGGGATTTTGGCTAATTGCTTCATGTTGACATGACCAAGCTTTCTGTACCATAAGCTTGCTTCGTCTTGAATTGAGATAAAACATTGCGATTCATTTGGTTTCACATCCAGAAGATAGATGTTTCCATGTCTTCGACCCATGAAAGACTAAGTAGAGTCTTTACCGATTCAGAACATATTCCTTCTTGAAAGAAGATCTTGAAACCAAGTATCACACAATTGACTAATGCCGAGAAGATTGTAATTGAGTCCTTCCACTAAGGAACCATTACTTATTGTGAGATTTCCAATTTTCACAATTCCAAATCCCACAATACTTCCTTTGTTGTTTCCTCCAAATGAAACTTTTCCACCATTTACTTGAGCAAGCTTTATAAAACAATTTGAGTCTCCTGTCATGTGTCTTGAACATCCACCGTCAAGATACCACTTTACCTTTTTCTTGACGGTGACCTGCATTTAAAATAAAGTCTCAAGCTTTCTTTGGTACCCAAACTTTCTTGGGTCCTTTGGTGTTAGTAACATAAGCAGTATTAGCCCATATTTTCTTAATAGGTTTCCAAACCATAGGACACTCTTTTCAAAGTGATCCGGACTGTTGCACTTTGAACATCTGAGAGCATTTCTACCTACAGATTTTACAAAAACTTTCTTGAAATGATTTTTGTAAGTCTCTCTTGAGAGTCTTTTCTTAATTCTTTCTTTTACTTTAGGAAAATCAATCAAGGGAATTGTTTCTGCTATCATACCTAGACCGAACTTATTGAAGTAAGGTCTTTGAGCTGAAAGAATTTTTTCAAGTTTTTCAAACCCTATTGAAAATTTTTTTGAAATATTTGATAAGTCTGTTTTTAAAAGAGCATTTTCTTTTAAAAGATTATTTTCATTTTCTTTAAGAGTAGAAACAGTCAAGTCTAGACTTTTAACTCTTTCTACTAAAACATTTTCCTTTTGTTTTAGAGCTGAGTTTTCCTTTTCAGTTCGGAAATTCTTTTGAGAGAAGTCTTAAGACTAAAACACAGTTCATCAATGTATTTAGAAACTTTGATAGGAATTTTAAAATTACTTGCCTCAAATTCACTGTCTGAGTCTGATCTAGAGTCTAAGTCTGATTGTGCCATCAGACATAGATTGGCATATTCATTATCACTTTCTTCACACTCTGTATCACTCCAGGTTTCGGCTTTGAGAGCTTTTCGAAATTTTTCAGCTTTTCCTCTCTTCTTCTTCGAAGAGGACAGGTTGGATCGATGTGTTCATTTTTCTTACATTCAAAGAGACTACATCTTTGTTTGGTTCCTCATCATCAACAAACTTGGTCTGTTGTCTTTGAAAGCTTTGTTTCTTTGAGTTGAACCTTCTTCCTTTTCTATTCAGTTTTCTGAATCTTCTTATCATGAGAGCAAGCTCCTCATCGTCCATATCATCTTCAGAATCTGTATCATCATAATCATCATTTGATTTTAATGCAATGGATTTCTTACCTTTTGGATCTTCATCTTCATTGATCCGTTCCACTTCATAAGACTGAAGAGTTCCAATCAGCTCGTCAACAGATAGTGGCATAATTCTTTACGTCTCTCTTATCGAAGTCTTTATGTGATTCCAATCCTTGGAGAGTCCACGCAGTAGCTTGTTTACCTTCATGGGATCAGAAATTGGTTGACCTTGATTTTCAAGACCATTCACAATATCTGTATAACGACTAAACATGTCAGTTATAAATTCTCCTGGTTTTATTCTGAAGGCTTCGTATTGACTGAGAAGAATGTTGATTCTTGTTTCCTTCACTCGATCTGTTCCTTCATAGGTGATATGCAATCTGTCCCAAACTTCTTTTGCTGTAACACAAGAAGATATTCTATTATATTCAGTTAGTGACAAAGCACAATATAAGGAGTAAATTGCTTTTGCATTGAGTGCTTGTCTCTTGATTATCTCTTCCCGAGTCATTCCGCTGGTCTCATCGGTTTCTTTCCCTCTTTCGAGGGCGATGCGAGTGGTAGGAGTAATTCCTTTTTCTACAACGTCCCATTCCGGATGATCCTTTGATCGTAGGAAAGCTTTCATCTTGTTCTTCCGGATGTTGTAATCATTTCCATCAAAGTAGGGTGGTCTGGTATTGCTTTGCCCTTCCATCAGCCCGGTGCTAGCATACTAGCCATGGATCTTTTACTACGAAGTAAAACACTTCAAATAAAGTAAGTACACAGGCTCTGATACCAATTGATATTGCTAGTATGAGTACCTAGAGGGGGTGAATAGGTATATAAAAGATTTTTCTTCAACAATTGCACAATACTAGACAAATGATGGATTTGAGACAATCGATAATCAAAGTAAGGCGAGAGAAGAGAAAATTGAACACGCGGTTTATAGTGGTTTGGCTTATATCAAGCCTACGTCCACTCTTCTTCTTCACCGAGCCTATTGGCTGGATTCCACTATGAACAAAAGAGAAATTACAGCACAACTTTGCCTTGATTCCACAAAGTGTAGATGTTCTACCACACCTCCTCAAGATTTCTCACAAATATAGACTCTCTTTTGTATACAAGTATTCGCTCAAAGGAATTGTCTAAACAAGAAGGAGCTTCAGACTTTGGAATTCTTCTATCGCGCACACCTTGAACAACTAAGACCGTCTTCTTTATATACTCCTTTATGCCATCATACCCGTTGGCACTTACCAAAGGAATTCCTCCAATCTACCCGTTGGACGGAATCAATTAGGAAGATTGTTCAACCTATTAAAGGAACGTGTTGATAGCCCATCAATCATGTTCGCCCATACAATCAGGATCTCGGTTTCCATAAGCAGAACCTTCCAATAATATTTAGGCAATCACCGGATCTTCAATTATCGAGTCAATATTCGATCAATCAAAGGACTCCGTTATGTCTTCTCCAGCCACGAGATCTTCTCCAGTTGATAAGGTTAAATCCTTAACGAAACATCCAGTTCTGGATAACCTTTCTTCAACGGATTAGAAACTGTCAATAAGGATAGACTTTGAGTCTTGAGTCTAGCTGTCCGGAGGTCTTCAGACTTTAAACAGCAGAGTCTGCAAGCCTTCAGACTAGACTGATGAAAACGTTTTGTCAACTTCAAAACACTTCAAGAAGATTTCTCCAACAACTTGGACCTCCTGAACATCAAGACTCGAAGTTTTGCAGATGACTTGAAAAGCTGATCAGAGATTGAGACCGTAAAGTGGATTCCATGGGAAGGATCTTTTGCTTTGAGAAGAGAACGGTGGGAGATGGAGACAGACACACATCAGGAGAAAGAAGAACATATGAAGTCGGGGTTATGTCCAGTCCGACCGACTATTTGGATGATATTGTCTTTCCGGTGGAGGGGGATTAGCCAGCCATCTTAGGAGTGGAGATATCACGCCCCAAGAAGAACCTCTTTAAAGATTTTACAAAACAAAATTATGGCAGTATTCCCCAACGTGAAACTGAAAAATATAAATTATTTAATATCGTGAAGAGACTTGATTTTTGTTTTAGACTAATAAAATTTAAAAACGAAAAATTCATCAGGAAAGTGACCTTTTAAGATAGGAGGGACAAAGAATAGACAAGCCATTTTGAGGGCAATGATAGAAAAGAGACTAGTTTTTATTTTCTAAATGGCAATAAATTTGAATTTAATGGAAAAAAGAAGAAGAAGAAAATACAAAAACTGTGCAAAAATGGAAACCATTAAGGCTGATTTGTCTATTTAGTATAAAAGGAGTAAACTTAGTCACATTAAAGATGAAAATAGTCCCACCCCCAATTAATATGATTTTTTTTTTCGATAGTTAGAGTAGAATATAAAATTTAAGCTACTAATATTATAACTTTTATATGAAATAACATTTTAATTTAAGTTTGACGTTTTCATTCAGAAAAAGAGTTGATTATCAGCTGATAATGAAAATTATCAAGAAATTATCTGTGGAATTCACTAAAGTTTACACTGTGTTATGGTTAATATAAGTTTAAAGGAAATTAGTGATGCCTGAGAATGTTATGCACAACATATGTCATTTCTAAATATTATCTTTTACTTCTTAATAGCATGTGGAAGCTCATTAAAATTTTCTCAACCAAAATCCGTATAAGAAATAGCATGAGTTAAACGTGGATATTATTTTTTATATATAATAAACACCAGTTTTACAACTTTAACACATAATTCAAGCAAAATACAATATACAAAAGTCGTAAGAAAAAAGGTCGGGTCGACTAGCACCACTACCCCTTATTTTCCCAAAAGTAAGCTACCATCCAATTTAGGATTGATGGTCTCAAGTATCATCTAGTCTCCTCCTTTGTCATATTCAGAGGACAATTCTACAAGCTGAAAAATAATGAGTGAGCTAAAATCTAGTAAATGAAAAATCTAGATTTAAGTTAGAGAATTACCTTACCACTTAATTTGGTACAAAACAACATGAGTACACGACAAGCTAATATATGTGCCTAGTGCACAACTATATATTTTTCCTTTCCTATTATGATATGCCAATGAAATCTAATAACAACATTGTTTTACTCATACACATGCGAATGACATAACAAAGTTGTTGCAGTGTAACCATCAATTAGTTATTCCTCGACATGAGAGTTCATATGCATTCATATATGCACATACACATGCATTAGGTTCGTTACTTCTTCTCCTGAACTCTACTTAGGCATCTCAATACACGGGGCATCACCACCATTCACAAGTGAATGATGAAAACATATTGTTCTCATGCAAGCCATGATAAACGATTAATTTCCTTATTTAATCGCATAGCAATAGAGCATATGTTAAGAGTTAAATTCATATGATATTTCTTGCATTAACGACAACATTAATGCTCATTTCCACAATCAACGTCCAGCAAACAATATCCTTTCATGCAAATCATTATCTTACATTTTTAACGATTACATATGTGGGTAATGATGATGACAAGCTCATCTCTTTTCATTTCTCATGAAAGTAGTGATAAATAAATCGGAAGAACAAGAACGGTATTCTGTTTAGAGACCAAACTTTAGTGGTTCCACCCATGAAAAACCACCTCATTAAAGTTGTTAAGGACAAGGCCTTAACATTCATAAATGTTGTGGATAATCCAAGAAATAGGAGGCTCCAGTGCAGTTGGGGTTTTGATCCCTTCATCTTCTCTTATGAGGTCTCGGAACCTTAATGCTATGCTTCATGGTTGCTGGTGCTGCTGTGGGCGTCTGCCGCTCCACTTCTTCAGCTGGTGTACGCTGCTTGATGTGGTGTGGACTGCTCGATTGGCTTCTCGACTACTGGTTGATACTCAGGTACTTCTATTATTGACATTCGATGTTGGTTGGTGCGTGCTGTGACCTTATATAGCGGCTGGTTGACTGGTTGCTGCTCCGTTTGCTGGTTGTGGTTCCCTACTGCGGTTGGCCGGTCGCTGCTTTTGCTCGGGCGGTTCTCCTTGTCCTGGAGTTCCTATTCCTTTGCTTTCAGCCGCTGTTTGGCAATCTGGTTGCCTTTTTGGTTCTAGTTGGTTTTCTTGTTGCCTTGTTTTGGCAACTGTTGTTTGTTTTGTCGACACATTTCCACTTGTTGTGACTAGTTGTCATTATAAGTGTAAGTTTTGGTGCCGGTTCGCTTTGTATAGTTTTGGTTAAAGCTCAATATATTCTTACTTTACCAAAAAAATTAAAAAATAATAATAATAATGCGTTATTTCAACACTAATACCTTCTTTCTTATTTCATCACACATTCATCAACGAAATCAAATATGTTAGTTAAACAAATAAGAAGAACATGTGATAGACTCAGTAGTTTGATATATTCAGAAGTTGGATATATGTAGCTAATGGTCATATTCAATTACATACAAGTAGGTAGTTGAAAATATTCTGACCATTGAATATACTCAAATTCTGTAAGTGAATATACTTAGAATGGTATGATTTGTGGAAGAAGACCTTGGCCAATCAACTTGGCCAATCTACAAGACCTTGGCCAATCTACTTGGCCTACTTGATGAGAGTTAGCTACGAAGACACACTAGGCGAGTATAATCAGACTCAGTGAGTGAACGAATCTGATCAAACGAATGAACGTATATATACAAAATGTGAATCTAATCAACAAAGGAATATATATAAACAAGTGAATACACTTAATATGTGAATATCTTCAGGAAGTAAATATGATTAGATAAGTGTTGCGACCTGACCTAGCGCCCAAAGTCAAAGCGGGCGAATGGGCGTAAAGATAGACTTTAGAGGTGGTTAGACTTGAAAGTGTCCTCATGGCACATAATTCCAACGGATGCCATCACCTCATCCTTTAGGACCGATGCCATGAGGTCTCTCGGTCATGTTGGCGAGCTCTCCCAAGCTCGCACCTTGCAAAACAGCATAATTTGCCATAATAATACCTCGGTGCTTTTTTTTTTTTTTTTTTTTTTTTTGACAAAAAGGCATAAAGGTAAAGTTTAAAAGTATTTTGCTATGAAAGTTCACTCAAGGTACATCCCCCCAACAAGATGTCATCACCTCATCTTTTTGTCAGTGTCATCACTGCTTGAGCTTACAATCACAATCGCAAGCTTTTCCAAAGCTCATTCCTCGCACAATAGGTAAATTCACTTTAAAGTTGTGTTTAGATAACCTAAATAGTATCTAGGAGTCATCACTAGCCTCGTTTTTGGGGGCCGGCTAGAATACCCAATCAAGGGTTGGGAGTAGTTCCTCGATACCTATATAACCAGAGATATAGAGTTTGGGGACTTGGGTTATGCTAAAGTTACTATTAGCATCCTTTCGGTACCTAACAGTCAACGTGTTATCTACGTAATCATGCATTTCTTTTACATTTTCATGCAAACTTATAAGGTAAAGGTGATCATACATGGATGGTTCATTCATGCCCTTCTACTCTATTATTGAAAAGTGAAAGTAATTGAAATTGCAATGCAAGTGAGTAAACACCCGATAGTAATAAAACAACACTATAAAAGAAATCTACAAAATTCTAAGAAATGCAAAAAGAAAACTTGCAACTCATCGGGTGTTTATACAATGCCAAAACAACCCAAGACATATGTCAGGGAATGATTAATACAAATGGTGAGATCGGATTGGATATCGATCATTCATCATCTTCAAGTATTTGGATTGCGATCTCCATGCACCAACCCTAATTTTAATCCATGTCTAGAATAAAATTGAAAATTAAAAAAAAAAAATCCATTTGCACAACGCAAGCAAACAAACAAGACACTCAAAGCATTAAAGAAGAAGAACATCAATCCATCATGAATAAAAAAAAAAAGTTGGCCTTTGAAGTTCAAGCAATGACCCACCTAAGATGCCTACTCAATTCATTTTAGTGTGACTTATCGCTACTAGCCATCAATTGTATTCTCACATGGTGACTAAAGCTAGAAGTGCCTAATGAGAGTTCTAAATGTTGTCCCAAAGTAATCCATATGGTCATGCATTGCACCTAGATCATACATCTAAAAATCACATGCAAAGTGTGTAATAAAAGTATGCATGCAAGCCATTTGACCTTATTTATTGATCAATTAATCAATTGAGTAAGCCAACAATGAATTACTTAATCAATCATCATGCACCAAACACATCCACATGCATTTTATGACAAGTGAAATGATCAGTATATGACTCATGTGATGCCTAAAAATTTTTTATGGACATTAGCAAGAAAATGTATTATTTCGAAAAGATTCGATAAAAGGGACATAATTTTGTAAATGCTATGGAACACATTTAGCTATCAAACCTAGCTTGGGTGCATCGAAGAGGACAACTGACCAAGCATCGCAAATATTCTAAATATGATCCAAACTTTGATAAGTTTTATGTCAAATTGAGATTTTTAAGGAAAAATATCATATAAGGACATGATTTTATCGAACCAAGGATCATGTCTAGTCATTAAGGTGGGCTCAGGTGCATCGAGGGTACAACTTATCAAGCATCACAAACGTCTCAAATATGAATCAAGAATTCAATAAAATCATGTCACATTGTAATGCAAAGAATGCCAAAAGAATTTTCCTATAGGCATCACATAAACTATCAAAATTTGGAATGACTTTGAAATCATGTTTGAATTCAGAATTTGGAAACATTTGCAAGTTTTAGATGAATGGTAAAAATTCCCAGTCGCCTCCTAGTTTGTGAAAATTTATGGTGACAAAGTATGGCACATTACAAACAAATCTCAAGAAGACCTCGAGACCTAATACACCATACCAAATGACATGCAAAAATTCTCAATTTTTGACATGTTATAGACCTAGTTGTCATGCACAAACTTCATCAAGGACTATTCCTCAAAATCAGTCCATAGAAAATCACACAAAATCATCAAACAAATTGGATCACAAAAAACATGGCAGCTCTTCGGTTCAATTTAAATGCTAAGTTTAGACCCGATTTAGTGAAAATAGCAAACATAGCAAATGATGAGCTATTAAGGCATGCCATATATCATTTTGAAGTTTAAAATGTCTCCTACAAATGTCTAGAACACACCTAATGCAATTAAGCATGTTAGCAAGCATCATCAAGGACATTTTATTAAGAGGTCTAATCTGCAACAACAACATCAATAATGTTCAGAACATGCGATGCTTTATCTTCTTTAAATGACATGAGAAAAATACGCAATTTTTTGTGCTATTAGGTCTAGATGCAAGATTTAAGTTTCATGAAAACATCCCAACCTAATTTGGCTCACAAGTGTGAAATTTACAAAACAGGTCAAATCATCTTAGCATGCAAAATGACAAAATTGAAAAACTAGGTCGATCGTGAAATTGACTAAGCTAATGACAACCGTTTGGTGTCATCTATACCTACTTGGAAAGCTTGTGAGATGCTCTACAACTTTTATGGAGAACTCAAGCCCAATTGAGCATGTTTACTAGCTCATTTCAAGGCAAACATCCACTGTGTACAAATAGGGTAGATTAGTTTAAGGACGATTTAATAGAGATTTCCTTGACTAAATCTACTCCAAAAAAATCTAGAAAAAATATATGTTATAGTCATGGTCATTATGAACAACTTTTATGAGACACTAGCCTCAAAATCTTAGACAAAATTTAGCAAAAAATCAACAAACAAATTATGCACTCAAAAATCAAAATCATCAACAAAACTTCAATAGTTTACATAACATATCATCATAATTTTGAGGTGGATTTCAAGTATCAAACTGTTGGAGAAAACTCATTTACTGTTTTGAAGTTGACAAAACATTTCCAAAAGTCTAGTCTGAAGACTTCCAAACTCAAGTAATATAGTCTAAAGAACTCTAGACTTTACTGTCAAAGTCTGAAGATCGCCAAACATAAGTTTCAAAGTTTGCCCTCAATGACAGTTTCCAGATCGAAAAATGAAGACCTATCCAGATGCCGGATTATCTTCAAGGATTCGATTCGTATGGTTTTTGGAAGACCTTATGGCTGGATATAGCATCTAATTGTTTGATTATTCTTATTGGAATTTACTCCGATACGAAGATCTTTTGAAAGACGAGCAAATTTGGAAGGTTCTACTTATGGAAACCAAAGATCTTGATTGCATGAGCGAACATGATTGATGGGCTTTCATCACCAATCATTCAATGACTCAAGATTACCTTACTTGATTATGTCCAATGGGTAGATTGGAAGAATTCCTTTGGAAAGTGCCAACGATCGTGAAGGCATGAAAGAGAATTTAAGGATGACTCTCCGGTTGTTCTAAGTAGCGCGTGAAAAAAGAATTTCAAAGTCTGAATCTCTATAGTTCCTTGCTCTTTCATTCATCGAGCTCAAATTTGTACACAAAAGATAGAAACACACATGAGACTCTGTGAGAGATTAGTAGAAACTCTTCACTAAGGAAGTCGAGATCACGAACTATAAGATCTCTTTTGATTCATAGTAAAATATAGTCAATGGGCTGTCAGCGTGGGAGAGTGAACGTAAACTTGATTTAAGCCGAACTACTATAAAACCTGTGTTCCAATTCTCTTTCCTTAACTTCTTAGTTTTATTCATTGTTTTATATAACTGTTTAAAGATGTTTACGTCCTTTGTCAATCATTTTACTTCTAAATCTTGCGAGAAAATTTTATTTACACCTATTCACCCCCCACTAGGTGTTGCTCTAGCCATTTACACAAACGACGTTCAATCAATACCCATAATATATCAAAATGAAGCTTGTTGAGTGTAGATCATAAATCTGGAACACTTCAAATCAAGATTTTGAGGTTCAAGACCTCGAATCAGCCAGAACAGAAACCACGTCTGCCAAACATACGAATTTCCAAAACATGCTCAAGAACACAATCAACACCAAAATCATTATAGATTATTGCAACACTCATAATCTTTTGATTCTAAGCATGTAAATGTTCCTAGTTATCGAATCCTAGCTCCAGTCAACTAGTTCGACCTCACCTTATCAAATTCAAGTTTTGAATCATTACCTTTGAGCTTAAACTCAAACCGCGACCAATTGAGCTTGGATGAACGCTGATCAACAATTGTTGGAACACCAAAACTTCAAGGATCCTTGTTGCAAGTCATCGGAGGGAAGAATAGGTCATCGGATTACCGGTTGAAGGAGGCCGAGAAGAGAATTAGCCTTGGATGGGCCAATTGAGCAAGCTCTGGAGGGAGCGGTAGCAATGGTGGGGATGGATGAATGATGGAGGAGCTTGGGGATGGCGGCACGTCGCCGAAGGAGGCCCGACGAGTGGCAGTGGTCGAGGGAGAGGGAGAGCACAAGAAAGAAGGGAGGAGGAAGGGAGGGAGAGAGAGGGAGAGAGAGATAGATCTAAAAATTGAAAATTGAGATCCTCTCTCGTTTTTTAAGGGAAAAAACTATATATACCAAGGGATAAGATCAAATCTTAGCCCTGATTAACACAAGGGCTAAGGTTTGATCCCTTAGCTAACTAACATTGATTAAGTTTGTTAAGGTGTTTTGATTGAGGCACATGCTCATTTAAACGGCTACGATGCATCGAGGATGACTGGTCGTGATCAATTTTGGGCTTAATTTGACATTATGGCCTAATCATGGGCATTTTCATAATTCCACAAAAATTTGAGGCAATTGTGCAATTTTGAAAAATAAGGGCGTAGGCACATTGGTTGTGAGATGGAACGCCTCACGATGGTTGCCAACCACTGTGAGTCAATCGGTGAAGGGCCGAATCATCCACCTTTTGTTGGTGGCTAGTTGGACTAATCAAATCGGTCCAAATTGGTTCAACTGGTTGAGCCGGTCCAAATTGGTTCAATTGGTTCAATCAGTTTGATTCTAAAAATATTTGTCCAATTTAGTCCTCTAAAAAGGATTCTAGTTCAATCGTGTACTAAAGTGGGCCAACTTGCATGATTATTTGCCCCGAAACCTAAATTGGATAAAATTGAACTCAATTAATATAACAAGACATTCATTGGTTCAATTACTCATGTCTACAATGGTCTATTGCATTCGACTTGACACTAAAATGGGAGTGCAACCTTTGCGTCAAAAATCAATTGAAGGTCAATGTCAAAATTGAGCTTCGATTATCAAAGTAAACCCTATTCTAGAATGAGTCAACTCGAAAAATTGCACTAATCTTGATTTATTAATCTCGGATTTCTCAATTTCAAGCAAGCTAAATCCATTAAATTAGTGAGTTTTTGAGGGGATTTGTCAAAATTAACCCTGGATTTGAATTTAACTCGAGAAAATGAGTAGAACAAAAGTATCAATATGTGAATCATGATAAATCGATTTGAGCCCCTTATTAGGGCTAAAAATGGCAATTTGTAATCGTTTATGTCAAATCTCAAAAATAGTTACATGAGTGAATGAGTAGTGATCCCTAGATCAAATGTCATAAAGTGAACTAAACTATTAATATGGCTAGAAAGAAAGTAATTTTATTTTTGATCGATTTTAAACTTAAATCTGAAAAATTCGGAAAATAAGGTTCTTAATTGATTTTTGTAAGATTTTTTTATACTAATGTCAAATTAGAGCTAAAGTAAAGTGATTCGTGGATTTTTAGTTTTTCCAATTTTCTTGGTCAAATGTTTGACATTCTAAAAGGTTAATTTTGTGATTAAATTTTTGAAATTTCTGAAAACTAATATGATCAAAATGATATTAAGGCTACAATATATCTTTTTATGCAAAAAGTCAATTTTTGACTCGGGGTTGACTATTGGGTAATGGGTTGACCAAAAAGTCAACTTAAATTGGGCTTTTGACAAAAATTAGTAGGAAATTACTTTTAAATGATAGACCAAAAAAAGTAAATAAAAAATAACACTTTTTGTTCGAGAAACAGGTCCAGTTGTGATTGGAAATCATAATCTCAACTTTCTTACCTTTAACAATGCATCAACTAAAAATTAGTGGTTGACAATAACTGAATATTTTGAAACAAGTGAATATACTTAATAAGTGATATTGAATCTAATCAAATAAATTAATATATTCATACTTAGTAAATGAATATGTTCATACTCACTAAGTGAATGAATCTGATCAAACAAATGAAGTTACTCAGTAAGTGAATATATTTAGAAATTGAAAATGATTAGATAAGTGAATATTTTGAAGCGAGTAAATATACTTGTGAATATATCTAGGAATTGAATTTGATTGAACAAATGGATATATTCTATTCAATAAGTAAATGAATATGATCAAACAAATGAATACATTTAAACTCAATAAGTGAATGGATTTGACTAAACAAATGAATATACTCAGACAAGTGAATATATTCAGTTAGTTAATATATTCAAACGGATGAATATAACCAGAGAGTATAAGATAGATATTAGCAACGATTGTCGAATATGAAATTACAAAAATAACACTTCCAAATTTAGATTTATTATTTTTAAGTGAGCATAAGATGGATATTACCAATGACGGTTGAATATGAATTGCAAATATAACACTTCCAAGTTCAAATTTATCATTTTCATATACAACAAGTTACCACTCTTTAAGCAAACCGAGCAAACACCTTTTAGGCATGTATATAATCAACAAGATAAGTCAAACAATCATGATAACTCTATATCACTAATTTTCATATTTACACTTAACTTCATATTTAACTAAAAGCAAGATTACACATACCAATCAACCGAATTAAAAGTGTTAAGTGGATTAATCTAACTTAACACTTAGAATTTTGACTTACTTTGAACAATCAAATCTCTTCACCACCTTGTGACTCTTGTAAGATAAAATCCAAGATAAAAAGTAGAAGAATAAAAGTTGAGTGACACGGCCAAAAAGATGCTGCCAAGGTTAAAGTGATGACTAAAAGTGGATTTTAAACGGGAGAAAGGCTTATAACAATATCATTTGGGAAAAAACTCATTCTTCTCTATCCACATAGGTGAGTAAACCTTCATCAATGTTAATAGTATATTCTACGACATTATTAGTGATTAAATCCCATGCCTCAATTTAAGGGCATAACCGTCACATACTTCATAGGAAAATAAAAAGAGAATTTAATATACAGACAAGATCTAGCGTCCATTCTAAATACTAATAAATCCGAAAATATTTTGAATCCACTAAATTTATTAGTAAATAATATTCGATATTTCTAAAATTTTGATTTAGTAAACCTAAAACTTGATAATCATTAAATATATAATTCGAGAAACATCCTTACCCATCAAACTAAGATAATGTTAATATCACTCTAACTATCAATGTTTATTATTTAAATTTCAACAAGTTAGACTCGGATTAATTACGTTCACGAAAAAATCATCTTCCGTGCCTCACAAAATTTATGATCGAAAAAATATGTCGGAAATTCCATAAAATTGTATTTTCAACTTTTGTAATGTATTAGTATTATTTCAATTATTATTTTGTATTTGAGGATTTCCTATGTTATTTTAGTATTATTTCGACTATAATTTTGTATTTGAGGATTTCCTATGTTTTTATCTAATCAATTTCTATTCCTAGAAATAGAAATTTTATTTTGTTATCAAACGGTTTGTTTTGAAATAGAAATTTTGAGTCGTTATCAAACGGATTTCTTTGCTTAGAAATTTGTCCGGAGAATAGAAATTGAGAAATTGATTTCGACCAAAAATCAATTTCTGTTTCAGAAATTTTGTCATGCGCAGCAAGTGTCCACCTGAACCTAAATCATACTTAGCTTTATAACCTAAATATTATTATTATAATTGGATGCAAAAATCAGGATGTGACAAGGTGCGTAATATGTTGATAATATTTATTTCTAAAAGTTAATAGTGGAGATTTATCAAGAACAACATGCTTACAATTTCATAAATCGTCATTACTACTGTCTTTGTTGATGAATACTTATTTTTTATAAACTTTCAATATCAACTTTTCGATAAATTAAAATAACGTCATGCTTGCAATAGTAAAAAATTTTAAATTCTACTTCAACTAGCTATAAAATGAATTTATACAAATTTACTTTCAACATAATTTGGTTCTTTCCATTTATAAATTCAAACGTAAATAATGGAATAGTTCAGCCCTTTAAATTGTAAAACTTCATGTAAAGTAGTTTAATTTTTTTACACTTTATATTTTTTGTTTAATTTTTAAATTTAATTTATGGTACTTTTACGGTTAGCGGCAACGAGTGCAGAATATCTCAAAGGAAATTCTGAAAAATGAAAAGGAGTAACAAGTCTCGATTCCTTAAGGCGAGGGAGAAATGAATAATGGAGGAGGAGTTAAAGATCAAGCCATCGACTATGATTAGGGGTGTGCAACGAAAACCGCCCGAACCGGGAACCGGCCGGACCGGACCGGACCGGTCGGTTTCGGGCGGTCCTAGAGGGTCTTGGTCCAGTCTCAGGTTCCTATTTTTGGAACCGGTGACCGGTTGGTCCGGTTCCCGGTTTCGGGGTCGCAACCGGACCGGACCGGACCAGAATGGACCAACCTTTTATATATATATTTTTTAATTTCTGAAATAATTTATAGTACCCATTACCATCATATTCATTTCTTCTCTCATAACTCAAAGTTAATAATCCCTCCCCTTTTTTGCGTTTCTGAACTACACTCAACAGTAACCATCACATCAGCTTTTATTTTCCAATTTTTTGCAATTCTCCTCACTTGCCCTTTCTCTCTTGAAACCTAAATGGCTAAACCCCTTTCTTTTTTTTTTTTTTTGTTAGCTTTTGCTTTAATATACAGTAAACATCACATCAACTTCCATTTTCCCAAAATTTGTGATCCAACTCGGCGGTAATTCAATTCAACTTCCATTTTCCCAAACCCTTCCTCCCCGCAGCGTCATCATCTCTTCGCTCTCTCCCGTCTCCCGTCGCAGCCCCGGCGATTCCTGAGGCCCTCTCGTTCTTTGAGGTGAGTCCCGAGTCCCATCCTTGATCAGCTCTTTTGCTCTGTTTTCATTGCCGCGTGGCTTTGTTGTTTGATCATTTATACTCGTAGTCCCATCTTCGTGTGTTTCCGACATGCGATTGTGCTGTATTGATGTCGCATTGGGGGGGGCAGGGGCGGTGAGTGATTGGATTTCGTCTCCTCCGCACATTTTGGTGTGGGTAAGAGTACGCTTCGTTAGGGGATTTCGATCTCTTGGCTCTCTGTGAAGATTTAATTCTTCATGTTTTGATGGAAGATGGGTTGGTGTAACTGTATTATTTGTGTTGGTCGTGTTTTGTGGACGGTGTTGCTATATCAGGCACCGTCGTGACCTATATCTTCTGTTGTCGATGCTTGAGTGAGCTGCTAAGCCACTAGATTTTGTCGAGCTGATTCGAAGAAGAGAGGGACAGAATTTATGCTGTGGATCAGTGTTTCTTTTTTATTTGTTTGTTTTTTTTGTTGATTATTGATGTTTTGTTGAGTCCCTTTTCTATTTTAGGATCATGATGTGCGATTTTGGAATCCCATCGTTAAGATTTTGCAAAGCTTAGCAGGTTTTTTTCGTTAAATGAAATGAAAACAAGTGATGGTTCATTGGAACCGGATCGGACCGGACCGAACCGGTTAGTCCGGTCCGGTTTTCGGTTCCAAGACAGCCGGTCCGGTCCACGGTCCAGAAAAGTGGGAACCGGTCCTCCCGGTCCGGTTCCTGGTTCTTGGGTGGAACCGGACCGAACCGGGAACCGATCACCCCTAACTAAACTATGATGGATCTAGTAAGTGAAGTGGGCGTGCTATCAAATTGGATCGAGTTAGTTTGCTTTTTTTTATTTATTTATCAAATTTGTGCTAAATTAAATAGGTTTATTTAAATTAATTTTTTAAAGTTGTATTATAATAAGCTATATTACTTTTAACTATCCAACTATTTTATTATGTAAAGCAATTTAAAGCTACTTAAGGAATAGATAGGTTATAATAATACTAGGATACACTTTTTTCTGTTTTGTTGTTGTTAATTCCATGGTAATTTTTCAATTACATTAATTTATTTTAGAGAGCAATTTTAGTAAGAGAAAAATAATATAGCTAGTATTTTATTTAATAATAGAATATATAATTAATGGTTTAATTTCGATAGAACTTTCAATCGATTTTTTAACTTGTGGGAAATAGAAGTTACTCAAAATGTCCACAATTATTTCAATAGAAGTCAAATTCAGGAATATTGACAAGGCGGGTCTAATCTCAACAAATAATTTAGAGAGAGATTTATTATTAGGAAATTATTTTAAACATCGATTTAATATGGAAGGAAAATAAAAATTCTATTTTTGCGCGGCAAAGCAAAAAAAGGCAGAAGTCTCTCCGGAGGAGTTCATCATCGGTAGGGTTTGCAAGGTTGCAGTGGCCTCTTTCCTTCGTCTCTGCCTCCGCAACAGGTAATCTCTCTTCCCCCCTCTTCTCCTGCGGATTCAAAGCTAAGTGATCCGCTTCGACCGATGCGTAATAGCAGCATCAGATAGAGTTCAGACCGTCTCGCCTTCCTTTTGTGTTTTCTTGTTCGGATGGAGCGTTCTGTGTTAACAACTTGGGAAAGTACTATGTTGAGGATGGGTGTTAGGGTTATCGTGAGTTGTGAATCAATCGCGCTCTTTTGTTGGAGAACGTACTTTTTTTGTTTCGAATCTGGCGGAACTCTGCTCGGCAGAGAATTCGTGGTGGGATGCTGTCGTGTGCCCTAAGTGCTTGTAAATTTGTGTATGACAATGTTTAACGATGTCGGGGACTGAAGGTCGTGTCATAATCAGGGTAATTTTGAGGGGACTGGTCCGATTATGTTTCGAAAGTGATCACCTTTGACTTTTAATAGGGACGTGATTTTAAGATCATTATGGTTATAGAGTACATTATGGAAGTTTTCGCGGAAAATTTCGAGGTTGGGGTTGCTTTATGTAAGTGGACATAGATACCTCAATGAATTTTTCTATGCTCGGTATTGTTAGGTATGCAGAAAGTTAAGAGGACCCTCAGAAGAAGTCAGCAGGCTGGTGGAGATCTGCCTTTAATTAATTTAGCCCCTTTGATAATATTGTCATGAATTGCTTTTAAGTCCTCGATTTGCTGAGAGAACTCCATTGTGATTAGCACCTGGAATTAAAAAAAGTCTGTACATTTCAATATCAAATGTCTGACAATCATTCTCCTTCATAGGTAATGTTAATTTTGTACAAGGTATAATGTCAGCTGTGACATTTCCTAGTTTCCACACTCATGTCTTTAACCCTTGGTCAGATTGTAGTTTTTAGACAAATATCAAGTCTGTAGAATTAAGTTGGTGAGTTTGGGCTTTTGACAGAATGAATCAGGTCTCTAGCCAGGATGTAATGCCAAACGTGCTTCGCTAGAAGGCAATATGTGCACTTGACAATTTTCAAGTAGAATTTTTAGTAGTTGTTTGTGCAGAACCCTTAGGTAGTTGAACTGATATATTTGGCATTGGTTAAACAGCCCTGGATTTTCAAGTCAGGCTTTATTCAAACTATTGAAGCTAATTTACATGGAGACTATGATGGGGTCTTCCTTCTAAACATGATTATGAATATTTAGTAAATAAGAGAAGACATCATGTGAGAATGTGCACACGCGAGCAAGAGGCTGGCTGTGTTCCTGAATGTTTACAGGTTCGTCTATAAGTATGTGGGCATATGTGTGCAATTGTGTGGTACTGCTTTGCCTTGAGCCACAAGGTACATGTTGGGTTGATCAAAAGCCATTTTTGCTTTTGATGCTCTTACATTTGAGAAAGCTCCCTTAAGGAACTACATCATTAGTCTGGATGTGGCACGGTCATCTATGTAAGTGGTATCAGATCATGCTCTTGAAGATGTTGCAATATTTTTGCTTTCTGCTATGCAGAGTGCATCAGTGAGAGTTGAAGTCCAGTAACTGAAGAATGGTTGACTGGTGAGATCTACATATGGTTGATTATCCTCTGTGATGGTAGTCTGTGAAACTTGTTCACCTCATGTCTGGAATAGGTGTGTGCATGTGTGACCAAAGTTTCTGTACTGTAGACAAACACTTCAGACTCCTCTCTTGTGGCAAAGTTTTTAGGCCACATTTGGTTCAATGTGGAATTGGATTTGTTAAGGATTGAGATCCAATTCTTACAATTTTCTTGTTTCAAGAGAAATCAAAACATGGAATTGACTTACCAAAAAAAAAAACATGGAATTGTATTCCACATGGAATAGGATTTCGCAAAAATGCTGCTGCTGGTCGTCAGTCACTGGCCACTGCTGCCACCAATTGCTGGTTGTCAGTCATCTGTCACCAGCAGCCGGTCATCGGTCGCCGACCACTGCCTCTCACCTCTTCTCACCACTGCCACCAGCTGCCACGACCGTCAGTTCTCTTTCAGAGGGCCAAAAGTTTTGGTAATCTCACCAATTGAAAAGGAAAATGAGATTCCTTGGAATGGGAGTGCTTGTCATGGAACCAAACAATGCCTTCGTCCTTTTCCTTTGGCCAGAAGTTTGTTAGTCCTCTTGGTTGTAAGGGTTTGGTTTTTCGTCTTTTCCCTTTGGCCCTATATTTTGGCAGTTTGGAATAGGTCATATTTGATTCTTTCAAATGGGATTCTTAATTATGATTGTTGGATGATCAGTTTTCAGCTCTCTGGTGTGCACATAGATAATGTACACTAACATGAGATCTTTTGTTTTGATGCAGTAAAGGAAGGGGCATATTGGCTCCTATGGTTTTAAGGATCACTGACCTTTTAGGGCAACCTTGCCATGAAACCTAAGTCGAAGAAGTCGAAGAAACAGGAACATCGCTCGCTTGTAGCATCTAATCAGACAGAATTTGCATCCTCAATAACGAAAGTTGCAGTCTCTCAAATCTGCAAATCAGTAGGTTTCAAGGCAGCCCAACTCTATGCACTGGATATTCTTACAGATGTTGCCATAAGATACCTCCAATCGATCGCTAAATCTGCTGCAGCATATGCAAATGCTTCAAGTCGCACTCAGTCAAATATGTTTGACCTTATTAATGCCCTCAATGACATCAACTTTGTATCAGGCTTCCAAGGTGCTGCTTCTCTTCACAGGAACAGTGCATGTGTGCTTGCGTCTGGTGTCTTGTGTGATCTCAACAACTTTGTAAAGAACTCACGTGAAAACCCTTTTGCCAAACCTATTTCCAAAGGAGGTGCGGTTGATTTGCCTTTACCCATGATGCATTCTAGTGGTAGTACAAACTTCTCGAGCATTTCTCGGGGCCTGCACATACCAAGATGGCTGCCACCCTTTCCTGATATGGCTACTTTTGTAGAGAATCATGAGATTTTAGTTAGTCAAAGAAACCGTGGCGAGCAATTATGGGAAAGTACGTTATCATTGGAAAAACATGAGTCTAATGAGTCGATGTTGGTGAATAAGACCTCATCATTGAGGGGGCTAGAGGAACCGCGTGGGAAGGTGAAGTTCACCGTTGGAATGGGAAGAAGAGTTGGAAATGGAATGGAAGGGGGCTTGAGGAAGGTGATTTGCGGCGGTGAGAAGAGGGTATATTGTAGGATTAGAAGCAACGATGATGAAACTGTTAAAACAGATGATGGTGATGGCATCAAGAGAAGGAAGACTTATGAGTTTTAATCGTTTGTAACGATGAAAATTCATCACAATTGGCATGCTATGCCCCAATTTTGGCCATTCTTTTTCTCTGGAAGTTTGAATACCCTCAGAGAGATTCTAGATGTAAAGTGAACGTTGTACTCATCTCTTATATGCTTATGTTATGTCCTGCTCTTTTTGCAGGTTAATCATCCTCGAGCCAAATAAAATGTTTTTGCTCCTTGGATGGAATCAAGATAGGATTAAGCTATCTAGTTTTTTTTTTTTTTTTTTTTTTTTTTTTTTGGGTCAGAAATTAAGCTATTTAGTTGAAGATGATAATAGTGATGGTGGAGTTGCAGGTGATAATAAACATGTTCTATCATTTTAGAGCTATGCTGCTATGGCAGGGCATGTGATGCACACAGTGGAGACTATTTATGGATTTCTTTTTCCACAAATGTATGCCTTTCGTGGGGAAAAAGAACAGTTTTGACGCGCTCTTTTAATTGTGAATGTAAGGGCATGTTTGTTTTATGAAAATGATTTCCATAAATTAATTGTCCAAGCTTTCGTTGAATGGAAAAGATTTTAAGGTGAAGCTTAAAATCGAAGAAAATAGTTCCTCCATTAAAAGAAAAATTATTATCCAAAACTCTTTCTTTACTCACAGACGGCTTCAATATCCCCACTCTCTTACACCCTACTAGTCTTCACTCCTCTTCGGGACATTTTGTATCTTCACTTCATAGCAAATTTTCAAGCTATTTCATCTTCTTTTCAAATTGATCCCTACCATTAGCTTCAATCATATGTATAAGCGCTTAATTTGTCGTAGGTCTGTTGGAGCAAATCATCATTTCGTTATATGATTTTCCATTCGGCTATGTGACTTATATTTTTCGGATGATAATATAAAAGGGGTTTATGAAAGGCTCTACTCCTTTTACCATAGACACCTGCGCCATCTTGAATTGACCCCGTTCTTTGTGAGTCCCGCTTTATTATGCTTTTGGAACTTAGAAATCTTCAATTATAATTATACCTACACAATGAAGATAGAGGTCCAATATGGGGCTCACTCTTAACTTTAAAAAAAAAAAAAAACAACTTACTTGGCAAATAGCTGACAAATTGCTGACAAATTTTTGTGTTAATGAATTGTATCTTTATCTTTTTATGAATAATACTAGGAAAC
The DNA here is from genome assembly GCF_016545825.1 of Eucalyptus grandis. Classification (NCBI taxonomy): domain Eukaryota; kingdom Viridiplantae; phylum Streptophyta; class Magnoliopsida; order Myrtales; family Myrtaceae; genus Eucalyptus; species Eucalyptus grandis. The sequence continues at coordinate 39,135,826 of NC_052622.1, forward strand.
AATTATTCTAAAAATAAACCAAGCACATGTAATAGAGCCAAAGATAATATTCCATTTAATAATGTTTCGAGGATTGTGTTCTTTTGAATTTTATGTACTTAACTCTGTCATTTATTATTTATTTTAAAAAAAAATTTTAAAAAAAATCGTGTAGTGAAGGCATAAAAATAAATTAAAAAATTGGATTAACCAAATTAAATGAAATTTAAGTAATTAAAATACAGGGATTTATTGGATTTATAACTAAACCAAATGCGTTCATTCAAACTAGATGATACTTTTCCCTTTTAAATGCTTAGGTTCTATTTAGATGGTTTCCTACTACAATATATATATCAAACAAACACACAACTCGTTAACATAATAACTAATTGATTATCTGCCAAGTAAACTAATATTTCTAGAAAAGAGGAACACCATTTTCGTCACAAATGGGGAAAAAACCAAAAAAAGAAGAAAAATTAAAATAAAAATTAATCTTAGATTAAGACTGGACTTCACATTTGACTTTAATCTTTATTATGTGGGTAGAATTGTAATCGAAACTTTTAGGTTCTAAATACATCCGCAAAGGGATAATATGGTTAATACAAGTTGATAAGGGTGTCTGTAGTAAAAAAAAATGGAAAAAGCGTGAGCCTTATGAAAATGCCAATTCTAGATGTTACATTTATTTTCCTTTCCTCTTTTGTATCCAAATTAGATTCTTATTGCAGTATTACTCATCCATTACTTTTTTTAGAATAGAGAATTACTCTCATATAATGTTTTATGAGCACTTAGTATCATTAAATATTCATATTTTCTATTTTTTTGTCATTCTTTTTAGGTTGCTATATTTTGATAAAATAAATCGAAAACTTTAAATTTATATTTCATAGAGTAGTGATATCTTGAATAATATTTTAGTATCTTAAACTATAACTATAGTGAAGAGAACAATATTTGAAGATAATATCTAAACATCAAAAAGTCTTCTTCTTTTTTCTTTTTTTTGGCTCACTTTTAAGTCCACAGCCGAACAGCTGAAAATTAGCTATTTGCCTCAAACATATCCTACACAAAAAATATTTTCCCAAAAAGAACTCACCCTAAATTGTGTTTGGGAAATTGTAGTTGGATTAGAGCTACTAGACAAACTTATGGTCAAATATGAGAATACTCAAACATTTCCAACCCTTGTACTATAGTTTAATGTGTTTAATTTTTTATTTCACGTTTTTAACTTTAGCTTAAGGAAGCTCCGGCAAGATCTGTAAAATTGGAGAAGATAATATATTGTACGCACCTTCTGCCTTTCGCATCCACTTATTTTCCAACTTCATGAAGCCGAGGACTAGAGATTTTGGCAACACTAACACTAGAATTAAGAAAAGTGTCCAAAATTTTTTAGATCTATTGCATAGCAGCTATTTCAATTTTATCAATTCGATCTTAAATTTTTGAGAAAATTTCAAATAAGAACCTGAAATGCTCTCATTTTCTCATATAAAAAATGGACATTGTTTCATATAAAAGCATGAAGTGGTCATATTAGTCTTAAATAAAAAGCCTAACCTCACTGGTCAAATGACATATTAGTCTTTTAATTGTTTAAATTTGTTTTTTTATTTTATTTTATTTACTTTTCTCTTCTTCCCTCAGCCAACCTCAGGTGAGGGCTGACCTCGCCCTCGCCCTCGCCCTCACCGGCGTTGGGCAAGGGCAGCCCTTGTGTAGCTAGTGTGGGTGAGCCTCGCCCAACACTAACAAGGGCATTCCTCACTTGCCTAGCTGAGGGCGACTCTCGCCTGAGTCCGTCGACCTCTGTCCTGGCTAAGAGAGGGAAGAAGAGAAAAGAAAAAAGAAAAGAAAAGAAAAGGAATGAAAACAAATTAAAAAAATTTAAGAAATACACTTAGAATTCTTTTTTAACTAGAACACCCCTTCTTTGATGGCTGGAATAGTTATCGACCGACCAAAAGTCCTTATTTGAAACGATTTGACCACTTAAGCCCTTATGAGACAATTTGACATTCTAGACCTTTATTTGAAATAATGTTCGCTCTAAACCCTTATTTGAAAAAATGTGAGCACTTCAGATTCTTATTTGGAATTTTTCTTAAATCTTTTGATAGTTTGTCAATATAATTTTTACGGCCAATTTTAACAAGAAATTGTTGATATGAACGCTAATCATTCTAGGGGCATGACCAATATTAATGTAAATAATTTTTTCAACATTGACCAAAAATCACCAAGGCCGTGGACGGGTGGAGGAAAATAGGAAAAAAAATCACAAATAATGTTCACATCAGCACTGACCATATTGGCACCAGCTATGCCACATACATGGCTAGTGCCTACATAGCGATTTTCAATCAAATTGGCTATAGGGATTATATTAACAAATTATTAAAAAAAATTAGTACTAAGTTGATTATTGAAAATTTAAAAGTGATTTAAATGTTGCACAATAGGTTTAAATTTTTTTGGACAATTATCTAGTTGAAATTTGATGTCTTTCTTTTGTTCCTAAACAACATAGATCACAGGCTTCAAGATAATCCAATATCACTTCATTGTACTCAGTTTCAAGTATCAGGATATATTAAACTAACGTACCTTCACTTTTGCTCAAAAGGTCAAACTAATTTTCCTTCACGTCATGTCCGGATTTTGAGTGGAAAAAAAGGATAAAAACTCCATGTATGCAAGGAAATTTACATTTTAGAACTCTTTCCGCGAAAAGCTTTCATGTTTCATCTTATATCTAACAAGCCAAAACTTTAGCCAAGTTGAAATGGATGTGCTTTCTTCTATCTTTCCATCGAAAGGAAAAAGTATAAAAAAAGTCATAAACTTATGTAAATTGATATCAATTCAGAAAAGAAAAAAGAAAAAGAAGGAAAAAATAAACAAGAATTACAATTTCCTATTCTCTAGACTAATCACGGATTAATCAAATCAATTTATCCGTAATTGATATCAAAATCTCCGAAGATAATTGATATTGTAATCTTTGGATATATTTCCAACATGTTTCTATATTATTTATTTTTATTCTCGAGAACAAAAAAGTAGGTTTTTTTAACCATTTGTTTCTGTTTCAAATTTATGCCCAATCACTAATATGTTATGGGAAATAGAAAAATTAGCTGACTTTACTAAACATACTTCAGTTCTTTTTTATTTCAAGGAACAAAATAACAAAAAAAAAAAATAGAAAAATAGAATGGTCACCAAATAGACCCTAATTTATCCAACTATGACTCTTCCATCTTAGCAATAAATCTATATTGCTTGCTATCTAGATTTAAAACATTATTCATTGTCTTCTTTTTAGAGCCACGTCTTGAAGAATAATGGTTTAGTTGTTTATAGTCTTTCTTCACTTCACCGACAAGTCAAAAAGATCTCCACATTAAATCTCCCTAGCCAGCCTTGCCATTTCATCATAATAAGAAGTTGTGGACCATCACCCATCGAGAGATGCCATGGATGAGATTCGCCAAGCTCACAACCATAACCTTTTTTTTTTTTTTTTTCTAAAACAAGCCCAAACACTCCCTTGAAACTTTGAAGCCTATTTTGAACATTAATCAATTGATCTCAATCAATATATCGAACTGTAGTGACGGACATTAATAAATTGATTTTGTTGGGAAGTATAATGTAGGAGATTCTAAGTTTTGTCTTGCCAAAGTGCTTGTAATAATGTACAAGATCTCAAGCTTCCGTTTATGGGGGCCATATTTGGCAATCAAGTAAAAGTTGATGACTTTTATTGAGATAAAAAAAAGTTCAGATTAGAATTGTCACTCAAGGTTTGGTGCTTCTTTTTTCTTTTTTTCTTTGTTTTTTCAATTAGCCCTTCTACAATTTGTAAGGTTAAAGAGATCATCTTACATTTAAAAGATCTCAACCCAACCCTTCTCCAAGTAACTTTAATTAATTACTTCACAAATATTTTCTCCATGAATAAATACGTTAGTTGATTGTTCGGTTTTATCTCTCCCGTATCTTAATATTGGAAAACAGTTGTTTTTTTTTAATATCCTACAACAACTTTTTTTTTTAAATATGTTTTTCTTTTCCACATATATATAAGTTCTTTGTATTATTCTTCTTGATGAATAATTTCTTTTCATAACTTAATTACCCAAATATCTTGTAATAAAGTAATTTTGCTTTATCTTTCAATATCAATTTCTTAAATACATATACGATGTGCACACCGAATAAAAATCCATACTAATATTAAAGAAAAAGAAAGGAGACCCTCCTAATATTCTAAGGAATGTCAATACTTTATTTTCTTCCTTCAAATTTCTTTAATTACTTATTTTACAAACATTGTGTCCATGGGCACATGCATAGTTTCATAATTTCATTTCACCAATCACACATTTCTATATTAAAATTTGAATATTTTCTAACACACGATAATCTTCCTAAAAAGATTCCAAATCTCAAAATATTTTCTCTTTCCATAAACATTTATAAAATATTCTAGGTACTTTTGTTTTATCCGCAATTTCTTCTTTTATTATATAATATTCAAATATTCATCAATAAAATTATTTCTTTTTACTCTACAATTCTTGCACAAGATGCACATTTATTTATTAGGAAAAAAATTCAAAAAAAGTTGTAAATATATTATATTTTTGTCAATTCAATCTTACACATTTCAGTTTTGTCAAGTAAAACTTAAATATTTCCTTATTTTACCAATTGAGTCCATCAAATCAATTTTAACCAAAATTTGTTGAAGTGGAAGCTAGTGTTTTATGTGACATGACTGGTATTAACATGAATGATTTTTAATAATGTTTTAATATTTTTTGAGTTTTATCAATTTTCTTTTATTTTTCCTTTTTTTCCCTTTTCCCATTTCCTCTAGCTAGTCACAAGCCTTGGCAATGGCTAACGACTGTCGAGGTCGACCTTGCCACCCTTGAGCGAGCCTTGTCCAAACACTAACGAGACTTGCCCCTCGCCAATGCGAGGGAGGCTTGTTGAAGGCCGGTTGTCAATCATTGCCAAGGCCCTCACAATCGGCTAGAGAAGAGAAGAAAAAGAAAAAGAAAAAGAAAAAGAACAAAATAATAAAATTTAAAAATATGTTAAAATGTATTTTAAAATTATACACGTTAGCACCATCCGTGCCATGTAAGATACTTTGCATGTATGTTAGCAATTTCTAATCAATATTGAGATGATAAATTCAATTGATAAAACGTCGAAAATATTAAAAATCAATCGATTAAATTAAGATGTTTATAACTGAATCGATAAAAATAAATAATTTTATGATTTTTTGGATAATTTTCCTCACCTTTACCAATAGCATAGAGAGAATATATTATTCCACATTTTCGGCGTCTCGGCTCGAAGTTGTGCGCGAGATAGCGCAATCTAGAGAGGGCTGGAGTTCCGTCGCGGGATCGTTAGCGGGCCCCGCAGCGACCCACCTCTGAAGCCCAACCCTACGACCGTTTAAGCCGCCTCCTCCTCCTCCTCCGTCCGGGCGAAACTCGAACATTGCCGAAGCGGAAGAAGAAGGAGACGACATGGACGCGAGCGACGCGAAGGAACAAATCGATGTGAGGTCGGTCGTGGAAGCCATCTCCACCGACGACGCCGACGCCGACGCCCCTCTCTACAAGGTCGAGAGCCTCTGCATGCGCTGCCACGAAAACGTACCCTCTCTCTCTCTCTCTCTCACGCAATGTGTCGTTGGCGATTGCTTCTGTCTCGTGAGATTGAACACGCGTCGAATGTCGAATTGCTGTGCCCGTCTTTGATTTGCTTCATGTCTTGGGGAATTTCGCTGAATGATCATCGTTTGGTCCACAGGGAGTGACGAGCTTTCTGCTTACGTTGATTCCTCACTTTAGAAAGGTACGTCGATGCTTCGTTTCTACAGGTTTGCAAATGATCATTGGTTTTTCCGACTGAATTCTTCCCCCTCTTGCAGGTCTTGCTGTCGGCTTTCGAATGCCCACACTGTGGTGAGAGGTAACTACTTCTTCTTCTTCTTCTTCTTCTTTGGTGACTGCGGTAATTGTGCAAGTGCGTGCGGCCTTTTTTCTTTTTTCTTTTTAAAATGAACCCTTGTATGTCACAGGAACAATGAAGTTCAGTTTGCTGGCGAGATCCAACCTCGGGGATGTTGCTACAGTTTGGAGGTTCCCACAGGCGACCCGAAGGTTGTGCTAACTGGAGTTTGATGCTTTTCGTTTTTAATTAATCTTCTCGCTGTGAGAAAGTCTCCATAGAGTTGAGCTCGCATTTCTAAGGGATTTCTGGCTTTTCGCAGTCCTTTAAAATACTCCGTGTATCATTCTTTTTTCTTTGTTTGTCTTGTAAGGACTAAGAAAAGTTTCTTAAATTTGTTGATGAAACTGCTGCTGCCGATATCCTTTCTGGTCATTTGGATATCACCTTCTTTTGCTATTTATACATTCGTGACTTCTAGTTTTGCTTAGTGTAAAAAGAGTTTGTTGAATTTCTTCATTGTATGAAACTGCAGCTGCCGATATCCTCTTAGGAGTTAATCATTTGTATATATTCTTCTTGTCATTGTGTATCTTCTTTTTTTCTTTTTTTGCTGTTAACTTGTTCACGACTTCTAATTTTGTATGGTGTAAAAGAGATTATGTTGAATTCCTTTTTGTTTCTCATTTTACACATGCAATGCATTGCTTTTAATGAGGTATTATTATCTTAGTTGTGGTTACCATTCCTATATTGAGAATGCCGGTGCTTATTATCTCTCTTGATGAAGTTGAAGTGAAGATCATCCTGTTAATTTTTTTATGTACTTATTATAGACGCTTTATGAATGCAGATGCTTGACCGGCAAGTTGTGAAATCTGAATCTGCCACTATCAAGGTATTTTAATGTGTAAGCTATTAGGAAATGTCCTGGTATTCCACTTTATTGGCTCTCCCCTACACAAAAAGAAAATAAAGAGCAGCCGAATCTTGCTTCAGTAATTTGATATTACTGCAGGTTATGTTGCATGCTGGCTAGTCGAGGATAGTGATATATAAACATGTTTGGGTTCAAGTGGCTTTATGGTGATGATGCAGCACTCATTTGGCAAATGGCAAATGGCATGTGCTACTAGGCCATGTTTTTGGAAAATGACATGCCAAAGTTGTCAGCATGCTATGTCTGCATTATATATTATTATGACACAGTTTGTCCATTTAAATGGAATTTTTTTCTTGAAACTGCTGCTTAGTGTGAACCTTTATGGATGTTGGAATGAGGAGTCTTATATTAGCTCAGTTGAACTTCCAGAAGTTAGTTCTCCACAATGTATTCATCTAACTCTGAGCAATTTTGACTTTTTTGTTCTTTTGAACTCCTTGACAAATATGTTTGAATTCTTTTGATTCAAATATGCTGATTGGATAAATTTATGACCATGTGCAGTTGAGAGTTTAATTTGGCTACCCTGTTTTCTGCAGATCCCTGAATTGGATTTCGAAATTCCTCCTGAGGCTCAAAGGGGATCCTTGTCAACGGTAATGCCGAAACCTTTCTTTTGCAATTTGTGATTTGGCATTCTTCTTTTGTTCATATCTGGTGCAGTACACCTTTATTATTTTTTCCTCTCAATCAGGGATTTTTTAGATCTGTTAGGTGGTCAATAGTTGGATGACTTTCTTGGTTTTCCTGCAGTAATTTATGAAGTTTGTTGATATCCTGAAAATCTTGGGTTTTCTGGATTTGCTTGTGTAATAGTTTTAAGGGTGCATAGGCAGTCTCTGATGCAGATGTCCTGAAAATGCAGCAATTTCATCTCTATTCTTACTTACTTTTCATTACCCCTGCTGTTCTAATAACATGTCCTCTGATCTTATGGGCATAGGTTGAAGGAATATTGGTACGAGCTGCAGAAGAACTCCAAGCCCTCCAAGAAGAACGCAAGGTTCGTGTTAAAATTAGTTCCAGTAATTATTGCTGTATTACTTGTGTGAATTGTCTCTCAGCATATCAAACACCCTCTTTCCAGAAAGTGGACCCAAAGACAGCTGAAGCGATTGATCAATTTTTATTAAAACTGAAAGCTTGTGCCTCAGGAGATTCTCCATTTACCTTCATCTTGGATGATCCCGCTGGAAACAGCTTCATTGAGAACCTGTAAGGAATTGTCTGGTAGCTCATCATTGATTATCATATATTTGGTACTTGTAGATTCTTCAGGCTTTCTAAACAAACATATTAACGTGTAACAGTTTTGCCCCATCCCCTGATCCCTCACTTACTATCAAGTTCTATGAGCGGACACCAGAACAACAAGCTTTATTAGGGTACCTTGTCGACCCTGCACAGTGCAGAGAAGTTGGTGATGGAGTGACAACAGAGCAAATGCAGAGTGTTGTTCCAGAACCAGGAAGAAGAGAACCGCATGGAGCAGTTGGAGCAGCTGCTGCTCATCATGCGATTGCTCAGAGTAATAGTGCAGACATTGCTGAAGTTATGTTTCGTTACTCTGCACCTGAAGAAGTAAGTGATTTGCCAATTTTGGAAAAGAAGCTTTGTGGCCATGCTGGCAATTTTGCTATTGCTCCAGATAATTGCTCATGGATCTCCTTTCTATAGGTTATGACTTTCCCTTCGACTTGTGGAACTTGTGCTGCTGGGTGTGAAACTCGAATGTTCGTGACCAGTATCCTTTTTGGTTCTATGACACTTGGTGATAGTTTTGCAAAATTGGATAGTATATGTTCTAGTGTACATCTGTGGTTTTTGTTTTGAATGAGTAAATGTATAGGATATTCATATTTCTGGCTTGGAAAAGCATTTCTTCTGGTTTACTTCATTATGATTTTAGTAGATATTTCAATTGCATATTGGCACCATCCTATTTTTAGAATATAAGCTAAGTATAATAAGTAAACAAGAGTAATTGTTAATTTCAATTGCGTATTGGCTCTATTCTATTTTTTAGTATATTTGCTGAGTAACAGTAAACAAGTGTAATTGTTAGTCTGTGATTGACTTGATGAATCTCATCCTTCATGCTTGAAATTACTCAATGTATTAATGTTATATCTGTTATGTGCGATATAAGATACCAGGACAGGGATTAATTTTCCTTCTTTAGATGACATGCTAATATATTTTTGAAAGTAAAAGAAGGAGGAGGAGGAGGTGAATTTCTCTGGGCAGTAAGACCAAATATCCATTGGGAAAGTCCTAAGAAGAGTCAGGGACAGATTGACACCTTAGGATTATATGTTACTGTTAACAGGGTTTGTTTTGAATGGTGTGAATGCTTTTATCTGTGAGCTGTAGATACAGTTTTCAGAATACATAATTGTTGTGCTTAAGTCATGCAGATATCCCATACTTTCAAGAAGTAATTGTGATGGCGTCGACGTGCGATGCTTGTGGTTATCGTAATTCAGAGGTTTGCATTTATTGTTTGTGTAGCTTCTTCATAGTCCATGTACCTTATCCTTTATTTACCACAGCAGCTTGTCAACATGAATGTTTTATTATGCAGTTGAAGCCTGGTGGCCGAATTCCTGAGAAGGGAAAGCAAATATCTCTTTGTGTGAAGAATACAAAAGATTTGAGCCGTGATGTTATAAAGGTTTGGATGATATAGTCGCAAGCAATTTATGTTAAGCTTATCTCATTATTAATTCCTGTTCCATATATTCCTGACTGCCTCCTGCTTCTGCCGATTTAATTCAGTAATGAACTACAATGTTGACATAAAATGAGCTCATACCCCATTGAAAGGTTGTTTCCTAGATTCCATCACCTTATCCATTGTGTCAAAAGTAGTTACATTATTTCAAATAATGCATTGCGTGGAACCTCTAATTTGTTATGGCGGTCAGAACTGATTTAAGGAAGTGGCTAGCTGTATGAAAGTCAAACTTTTATTTCTCAATTGCTGAAAGCTGGATAACCAGTTTTTGAAAATGACGACCACTTTCTAGCAAAATCATGGCTCCTTTCTCTCTGATTCCTTGCCTTTTGTTCTTTATCTATCACAGTGTAGTAAAATGAGTCCCTTCTATGTCCTCCCTCACTTTTTCCCTTCACTGATAGTGAGTTCTCCTCAGTCACCTTCTGCTGCATCTGCCCCAATCTTGTAGATATCTAAGAGAAAGGACAGTATTTTTGCCCACCATAAACTTCAACAGCTTTCGGATGGCGTAATATCACACTACATTAGGTTCTGTATATTGTTCCTGGATGTCTCCTCCTAGTTTCAGAGCAGTCCTGATAAGTTACAGAGAATGTTTCTCAATTTCAGGTGACAGGACTCCACTTTTCATTGCATCTAGTGTCTCCTGCTGTTTCTACCTTAGATATTTATCAAATAATTCAATTGAATCTTCTACCTGTCACCCTTTTGTTTTGTCTTTTTCCCTTCTGGATTGTTGTTTCTGGGGTAACAATTTTTTTTATCTTCTCAATCCTTTCTTTGTTGAAGTCTTTTGCCCTCTTTAGTGCCTGTGGCCTTCATTCACATCTGTCATTTTCCAGCCTCAGACAGCGGTTGACATGAAATAGTTTCTGCTTTTGTCTCCTGTTTTCTATTCAACTAGAGTGCACATTGGCTTTTACACCCATCTTTAATTTCTGCTCCCATCAGAGTTTCACATTTTTTTAAATTTTCTGTTATCGGTTGTCTTCTTGGTTTTCTAACCTTGACCTTTCATTACTCCCTCGATGTTAGTCACTTTCCTTGCCTTACACTCTTTGATAGCATATTATTATTTTCTTCATACATTTAATGTCTCTATCACAGTATGATGTGGAGCAAATTTTTCCGTAAGGTCTCTACAGCAAATAAGGATTGTTATGAGCAGGAGAAATTTCCATTATAGAGCTTGAACTTCTGGTTCTTGAGGATGGTTGTTTCTATTTTTATCCCTTATTTGTGTAGTAAGTAAAGTCGGAATGGCCAGAATATAGTTCCTTATCTTTTCTTTGGTCATCTGGATTACTAAAGGAGGAAATTCTAATGCAGGCACCAGTTTGGTGCCCAGGATCAGAGACAGAAGGAATTTTTGGAAAAGAAAGACTAAGGGCCCGTTCGTTTCACAGAAAATAATTTCCGGGAAAATATTTTTCGGATTTTCCGGTGTTCATTTTACGGAAAATAAACTAGTTGTGGAAATCATTTTCCACCAAGGAAAAAAAGTCTTCTAAAAGAGGGGGGAAACATTTTCCTTACTCACTCTCTCCTCTCATAACCTATTAGCCCTCTTCTTTCTTGTTTCTTTTTTGATAATTGGAATTTTAAATTATTTTTCTTGTTCTTTTTTCTTTTTTTTCCACCTTCTTCTTTGGCTGGTCGCTGGCATGGCTACAGCCGGCGACCAGCCAAAGGCGAGCTTGAGGCTCGCCGGTGGCGCCGCTGACCTTGGGCCTCGCCTGGCTTGCCGATCTTTGGCGAGCGAGCTCGCCGCTCGCTAGATCAGCGAACTAGCGGCGAGTGCAAGCCTCTGGTGAGGCCAGAGGCCGGTGAGCTCGGGCTCGCTGCTCGTGAGATTGGTGAGCCAGCGAAAGCTAGCCTCGGCCGTCACATGGCCAGCGAATGGCCAAAGAAGAAGAAGATAAAATGAAAGAAAAATAAAAAAATAAAAGTAAAATAAAAATAAAAAATGATTAAAAAATCGATTGTTTAAAATATATTTGAAAATTTGATTTAAAAAATAAAATAATAATAAAATTATTCAAAAAAATACGTAGAGAAAATTTTTCTTACTGAACAACGAAAAGTACTTTCTACTTTATTTTCAAGTTATAGACGAACACGGGAAAATAATGACATTTTTCTAGAAAATGACTTCGTGGAAAATATTTTCCGGAAACATTGCATTTTCTGTGAAATGAACAGAGCCCGAATTCAAAAAATCATATGAGCCATTGGCAACAAAACTTGTTTATTGTAGATCAACTCTGTAGGAAAGTAAACGTTGTTATTCTATGTTTTATGATGTCGCGTGACTGCTGTATACATAATTGAGAAGCATGTTGCACAGCATAATTTATATTTCTAGAACCTATACATGAAAGCTGAAAGATGTTTCTTGTTTTTTAAAGTTGTAACCTCACATCTGATTGGTGTCTTTATGAATTTCTGTAGTCTGATACTGCTAGTGTGAGAATTCCGGAGCTTGAGTTGGAGCTTGCAAGTGGCACTTTAGGTGGAGTTGTTACCACTGTTGAAGGATTGATCTCCAAGATAAGTGAAAGTGAGTATTCATCCTGTTCTCTTTAATCATTCGATAACTTTATTGTCCTGTGCACCCCTGTTTGGTTTACCTTTTGTAATAGAATTGAGTGAGCCCAAAGATAGATCTGAAATACATCAAGTATTTTTTATGTTCGAGTTGCATGCTGTGAAATTGAACATAAATGATGGTTATGCTTGGTTGGAAATCTTAATGTAAATCAGTTGTAATGGCCATTTGGTAATGTGGAAAAAGAGTTAACATTT